>NC_045558.1:50410815-50635815 GCF_009769535.1 Thamnophis elegans | reverse complement strand
ATTGTCCAGTTCTTTTTTCAGGCTGATTTTATTCAGCCACACATACATCTTGATTCTTTTAACCATATTAAGGGCAGATTCACAGTATTGGTGAAGGTTTTAATATATTGCATAGTTGAGTCATAAGAATTTTACCCCAAAGTGCACAAGATAGAAGTGATATTCAGAAGATTCTGACCAGAGAACCTGGTAACTGAAATTTTGAGTAGTTTGGAGAACCGGTAAATACCACCTCTGACTGGCCCCACTCCCATCTATTCTGTGCTTCCTGAGTCCCAGCTGATTGAGAGGAAATGGAGATTTTAGAGTATCCTTCCCTGCCATGCCCACCAAGCTACGCCCACAGAACAGGTAGTAAAACATTTTGAATCCTACCACTGGCACAAGAGATATACTTCCCTCAATAGAAGTGAAAGCCTCAGACACAACCCATCCTCCATTTTTTATACTTCTCCCTATTCAGTACTCAAGAAAGTTAAGACCAATGGAGAGGTTCACCAGAGTGGCCACACTTAATAATCCATAAGGATTTTAGTACTTGGTACATTCCAATGATTCTCTGCCTGCTCAGATTCTTCCTAATCAAACTTAAGCAGCTACTTTGATAAGCAACAAAGCATTTCAAACTAACAAGAAAATAAGTTCAGTTGCAATGATTCAACTTCCAGACAATTCTACCTAGATGGCAGAATCTTCATCAACATACAAGAAATACAGTTATTGCGACAGCAATACACTTTTCATACAACTGAATCAGTGGTGGGTTACAACTGGTACGCCCCGGTACGCACGTACCGATGCCTGCTGGGAGCACCGGTATGGTGGTCCAGAGGGCCCGCCCACCCGCCTGAGCTCCTTACCAGTATTTGGTGCTTCCACGCACGTGCTTCCACGCACGTGCATGAAGCATACGGCACCTGCGCGATGCTCTGCCGACCAGCTGGAGCATCGCGGAGGCCTCGCGGAGGTAAGGGCACATGTGCATGCACATGTGTGCTACACGCGTTCATGTGGTGGACACCGGGCCCCATTGCACCGGGATCCAGAACCTACCACTGAACTGAATTTTCAAACACATTTTTGAAAAGTGCTTTTAATTAATTAGCTCCTGTTTTAAAAAGTCAGTTGAAGGTTGGGGGGGGGGGAATAAAAAAAAATGCAAGCAATAATTCATAATTAATTCAACAAAGAAATAAACAGTAAATTGAACAGTTTAGATATTTCTATTTACATTTGACAATCCCTTGAGTTTCCTCCTTTTGAGACATACCCTAAACAATTTCTGGTTACAGACCTGAGGGTATACGCAAGATCTATAAATTTTCACCATTGAGAAAGTATAAAATTTTTTGAAAGAATTTATAAAGCTATATTATCAGTGACCTAGTGGTAAAGGTAAAGATTCCCCTCACACATACACGCTAGTGGTTCCCAACTCTAGGGGGCGGTGCTCATCTCCATTTCAAAGCCAAAGAGCCAGCGCTGTCCAAAGATGTCTCTGTAGACATGTAGCCGGCATAACTGAACGCCGAAGGCACACAGGATGCTGTTACCTTCCCACCAAAAGTGGTTCCTATTTTTCTACTTGCATTTTTACATGCTTTCCAACAGTTAGGTTGGCAGAAGGACCTAGTGGAGGGAGTATTAATTGGTATAAAATAAAATGGCAATGACTGTGTTACGGTTGAAGTGCTAAAAGCTGGTGGCCAAGATTTACACAAGATACTAGCAAAAGTATACTCGAGAATCCTCAGAGAAGAAAAAATACCCAGTGCATGCCCAAGATGATTAAAGAATTATTGCCCAATAAGCTTTCTTTCAGTCATCTACAAGACTTTCAACAAACAACAGCAAAAAGGATACTGAAAACATTAAATGATGCACAGCGAAAGGAGCAGGCAGGGATCAGAAGTGGTTATAATAACATCCAGGTTGTTCAAGTAATAAAAGGCACAACAAGTACAAGTCTCTGTGAATGACTTTCATTGACTTTGAAAAGGTGTTTGACTCGGTATTCCAGCAAGCAATAAGTAAGGCATTGCTCAAACAAGGAGTAGACACTGCTTAAACTTATTAAAAACAATATAAAAAAACAATGGCAACAATTTGCCTTAATGATCTTAAAGTAGAAACCAATGTAGAATGAGGTATATGCCAAGGAAATGCAATATCTCCTAACCTTTTCTCAGCCTGCCTTGAAGAAGTATTTTGCAAACTAGACTGGCAAAAGATGGAATAAAAATCAATGGAGCCTATTTAAATCATTTAAGATTTGCAGATGATGTTGTTCTCTTCTCACAAGATCCAGAAGAGGTACAAAGACACATAAAAGAACTGTACGGAGCAGAAAAACCATTTGGCTTAAAAATAAACCTTGAAAACTTGAAAAAAAGCCATATTTAATAAATTCACCAAAGAGGAAAAATTATATCTGGAGAAATACTACATGTACTTGACTACTACATATACCTAGGCCAAGGGATCTTTATGGAAGATGATACATAAATGAAATTGAATGGCATGTTAAATATGGTGGGCAGGCATTTGGCAAGCTAAGCATAATTTTCAAGAACATCCCCGTATGCTTGAAGAGAAAAGTTTTTAATCAGTGTCTGCTAGCTGCTCTAACATATGCTGTGAAACATGGACACTAACTTCACAATTCTTACAAAAGCTATAAGTGGCACAAAGAGCCATGGAAAGAGGCTTTCTCAGCATTGCAAGACAAGAGAAAGAGACCTGTACATGGATTAGAAAACAAAGTATACAATATCATCAAGAGAGTAAAAGAATTGAAATGGAAATGGGCTGGTGACATAGCAAAAAGAACTGACAGCAGGTGGACCAAGCCAGTCATGGATCCCACTTGATAAAAAGCATCCACAAAAGAGCCCTAAAACAGCAAGTATTGTGGGCCCAATTGGCAAAAGAAAGCTCAGGACCATATTGGTTTGAAACATGTGGAAGAGGCCTTCACCCTGCAGTGGATAGACTGCTAAAATGATGGTGATGATGATGATTATGATGATGATTGATGACCATTTGAACAGCACAAAATAGAAACAATTATTCTATCCCAAATGATTTCTGCCAAAACAGATCAATTTTCCCCTGTATTATGTTTTTCTTGCATTGTTACAAGCCATAAATAAATCTGAGATTTTCATGCCTGGGACTTTTTCTTGGAATGCAGGGTTATGTAAATATAAATCAGAAAATTTGTCAACAAATGCATTTTCTCATGTTTATTTATTAAACTTGAAATGGATATTTGGAAACATTTAAAACTGCATTACAATGCAATAAACTATGTTGTATTTTAATATTCTACCTGACTTTTCACCCTCACGCACCCTCCCCCATCTTTGCTGCTCCTTCCATTTTTACACACTCATACTTTTATGCATTCACACTGAACTTTGCTGTGGCTTCCTTGCACGGTGACATATCCCTGTGCACAGTCTCTGGCCCTTGGTAAACCTCCTTGTACTGTTGCACACACCTTTCTCAAACCTTGTCATTCCTACCTTGCTCTCTCACAAAGCTCTTTGCATGTCTGCACACCTTGTTCATACCTTCCTCACAATCTTCCCTGATCCTTGCACATTCACATACCTCCATATTGTGCTTCTCTCATATCTCGGTGCATCCCTCTGTATCCTCTCTGACACTTGCCACTGCACCATAGCATACCTCCTTGCACCTTCCCCTACCTGGCAGCAGTGCTTGCCTGCCAATCTGATTGCAAGCTGCCAGACTCTTGGTGTGACTTGGTTGTGGGAAGCTGTCAGGAAATTGCCTCACCTAACAACTGTGGGATTTGGATAATAACAGCTATAGGGATTGCCAATGTTAAGCAATGCAATTGCATCATTTAGTGACAGAAATTGCAGTCCCAATTGGTGTCATAACTCAAGGGCTGCTTGCAGGTTTTTTTTTTCAGACAAAAAATTGTGTAATCTGCAATGTCTCCCTTTTTCTAGTTTTTACTGCTTCTTTCACAAAAAAATACAAAGTTGCTGAAATTATTAGAAAACTATTTAATAACAAGTCTGCCACAAAACAGAAGCCCGAGGTGTAATATCTTAAAGCATTTACAGTTTTTTTTTTCAGTAGAGCCTTTCCTTGATTTTTTTTTTTTTTGAAATAGTGTCATTCTCAGTACTTGCAAAAAAATAATAACAACAACATTTAAATGATGGGAAAGGGGCCACAGGAAGCTTAGAGTCTTGTTCAGATTTTCCAGAAATCCTTATTTAGGAACACTTGGTATATTCCACTTGTCTAACTTCTATTTTTCTTTTTTTTTAGTTTATCAGAATATAAAATACAAAGGAAAATAAAAATAATGGGAAACCACGGCACGAAAAAGGAACAAGAGAGAGTTTGCAATAGAAGGGAAAAAAGAAAAGAAGTATTCACTTCTGACTCTTTTTAGAATAGGAAAAGATAATGATTTCTCCCCTGGCCTTAGTCTAGATCGATTTTTATCACCGAAACAGGTCACTTCCTATAAATTAAAGAATCAACATCTAAAAATGAAACCATTGTGAGCGAGCTACCCTCCATCTCCTAAAAAAGGTAATGTTTGTTATTGTACAGCCCCACAATTTTACTTCATGCCTATGAAGCAATCTACGATGGGTGCAGAGAATGTTACAAACATTTTCACTTCCACACATTCTTCATATAATTTATGAACCAAAAAGATTAATGATTCATTATTAGGCTCATTAATCAAGAGAGAGGGGGGGGACTAGGACAACCCTGTATTTTAAAGGATCAGTTTCAAGTCAATTAGAACTGTAAAGCTATTATACCAAGAAGGAGTTGCAATATTATCAAGGTTTCTCCAAATGAATTCTGAGTATAAAATAAATGCTATTATTCAGGAGATACTGAATTCTTAAACTTAATTCATTTTAAATTTGCACAATTGGGAATCTGCGCTACATTCAAATGTTGAGATTTCTCATTAAGGTTCTTTCCCCCATCCTCTGAATCATTAGCATTCACAACCATTCTTAGAAAATAAAGTTCTGCCCATGCCTAAGAAAAGTTCTATTTCTCCAGTTTGCTTTTAACAAATTATTGAGGCAGAACTTGTACCAGCCTGCTTAGCAACTTCTGTCTGAAGAAACAAGAGAAGAATATAAAAAGAGCATGCTAATATCCCAAGCAGGATGAATAAAATTTGCCAATCTGACACACTAAAAAAATCCCAATAATTTAGTTAACATTGATCTCTTGGTTAGAGTTTAATTTTCTCACTCTGCTAATAAAGAGTAAGTCACCTTCAAAGTTACAAAAACATGTGTTCTGCTTAAGGAACGTGAAATTCAGTGCCACAAGAGAAAAACCACTTTTCAGCTGTCATCCTTTAGTTTGAAGGACAAGATAACTAATACTTTGGTGCCAGTTACAATAAAGTCTACTTAATTCTTATGAGTTGCTCTAAATGAAAACTGCTGTTATTTGCTTGACTGCAGTTTTTATAGCTCTGAAAAAAACTCGAATAGTTTAAAATTTCTTTAGTGTGCACTCTTTCTCCAGCACACAACTATTACAAAAGCTATTCATTTCAAAATCAAGTCATCTTTCTTCACATTAGAAAGTTTGTGTCTACTTTGTAAAAGATATCATTTGGATGGATAAATCTGTTGAAGAATGAATGCATTATGATATACCATGATGTTTCCTAAGGTTCAGGGAAAAAAGCTAATGTGTTAGAGAGATTTTCCAAGTTCAGGTCTGAAAAATGATTACTGCAGATTCATATTCAGATACAGATTAACAGACTTGGAAGGAATCTTGTAGCTCATCTAGTCCAACCCCCTGCCCAAACAGGCCTACACCATTTTTGATGGATGGCAGTCCAATCTTGCAGGACTAGAAAGCCAGAAAGCCTGACTGATCAAGCCTGATGGAGCAAGGTAGGGAAACTGCTCCTGCTATTTACTGTTGTATTAATGAACAGAACAGAACAGAATAGAATGAGTTTGAAGGAATCTTTAACTTTATCTAGTACCCACACACACATACACATCGCTCAAGCAGGAGTCCCTACATCATTTCTGACAGATGCCAGTCCAGTCTTGTCTTGAAAGCTTCCAGTGATGAAGCAACTTCTGAAGGCAAGCTGTTCCATTTATTGATTGTTCTCATTAGTCAGAAAATTTCTTCTTGTTTCCAGGTTGAATCTCCCCTTGTTCAGTTTCCATTCTTTATTCCTTCTCAGATGCTTTGAAAAATAGTTTGACCCTCTCCTCTCTGTGGCAGCCCCTCAAATATTGGAACACTGCTATCATGTCTTCCCTGGTCCTTCTCTTCACTAGACTAGCCATGCCTAGTTTCTGCAACAGTTCATCATGTTTTAGTCTCCAGTTCCCAAATCAACTTGGTTGCTCTTCTTTGCACTTTTTCTAGAGTCTCAACATCTTTTTTATAGTGTGGTTACCAAAATTGGATGCAGTATTCAGGTGTGGTGTTACTAAGGCTTTATAGAATGGTATTGGTAACTCACTTGATCTTGACTGTATCCCTCTGTTAATGCAACTTAGGATTGCATTGACTTTTTTGGTTGCTATTGCAAACTGTTGGCTCATATTTAATTGGTTTCCACTAAGAGTCCAAGATCCCTCTCACAGTTACTGCTATTAAGTTTGGTTTCACCCAGTCTATATGTGTACTTTTGGTTTTTCTTGCCTAAGTGTAAGATTTTACTTTTCTCTACATTGAATTTCATTTTGTTAGATAGGGCCCAGTGTCCAAGTCTGTCAAGATCCATCTGGATCTTGTATCTATCTTCTAGAGTTTTGGCTATTCCTGTCAATGTAGTATCATCTGCAAATTTGGTAAGTTCCCCTTTATTCCCACATTTAAGTCATTTATGAAGATATTGAAGAGTAGTGGGCCTAGGACAGAACCTTGTGGTACCCCACTGCTTACTTCCCTCTATGTAGATGTAGTACCATTAAGGACTACTCACTGAGTATGGTTTGTCAGCCAGTTACAAATCCATCTGATGGTGATGCTATCTATCCCACTTTTTTCTAGCTTTTCAAGAAGTAGGTTGAAGTCTACCCTATCAAATGTTTTGCTAAAGTCTAAATATATTATTTACACAGCATTTCACTGGTCTACTAGTTTAGACACTATGTTGAAAAATGAAATAAGATTGGTTTGGCATGATCTGCTTTTAACAAACACGTGCTGACTTCTAGTTATTACGGTTCTCATTTCTAGATGTTGGCAGATCTGTTTTTTAATTATCTTTTCCAGTATCTTCCTGGATATTGATGTTAGGCTGATTGGCCTGTAGTTTCCTGGGTCTGTTTTTTTTTCTTTTATGAAGATGGGAACCACATCAGATCTTTTTCAGTTCTCTGGTAATTCCCCAGCACTTCAGAATTTTTGGAAGATGTGGTACAGTGGTTCTGAGATGACATCTGCCAGCTCCTTTAGAACTCTGGGATGTAATCCATCAGGTCCCAGTGATTTGTATTCATCAAGACCAGAGAGGTGTTCTCGTACTATTTTTTTTTGGCTTATTTTAACTTTTATTTCTATTCTGTCTTTTATATTCATTTTGGTAGATTGGACTATTGTTTCTTTTTGTGTGAAGACCAATGAGTTAAGCAGTTTTGCTTTCTCTCTGCTGCCTGTTACTTCTTTGCCATCTTCTTTCTTTAGTGGACCGACTGTGTCCTAGGTTTTTTTCTTGTTATTTATGTTGGAAGAAACTTTTTTATTATCTTTGACTTTTATTTTATCTTTGTTCATTCTGAGCCTTTGCTTTCCTGACTTTATCCTTGCAGATTCTGGCTATCTGCTGATATTCTGCCTTAGTTATGAGTCCTTCTTTCCATTTTTGTGCTTAGTGGGGCTACTTTACTTTAGCCTACTTTACAATTGCCCCCCAGATTCTTTCAATTAAATTCCAGATGTAAATAAGGGTATGCTGTATGAACCTTAAGATATAAGGTGGCATGAGTTCCTGCTACCTCTGGAATAGGAGGAGAGCCTGGCAGTTCTGTGGATGTAACCAGTATCTTCTATCCTCTCCCCCACCCCAGCAAATAGAAGATGCTTCCAATTGAATTAGGAGGTATCAACTGGGGAAAAGAAACTTGTGTTCCTATAATGTATACCGTGATTATAAGTATCTGCATATTTTTCCTTATACATATATATTTCAAAATTGCAATTTGTAATGCAAAATTCAAGAAAGTGCATAAAGTGAGGAATACTTGAGTTTTAGTTCATGCAAAAATTTGAAAACCAGAACTAGATACAGAATTAGAAAATTTCTTTCATGTCTACATCTTTCTGTTCTAGTTTTGTGTGTACATGGAATGTGTTTATAATTGGTCTATAAAAACCATGTATTTTATTTCGGCCAATCAGAATAGCAGAGAACATCTGAAGTGTTCTTACAATTGTTGGTTTATTTGTTTTGCTGGTGATTTATAACATATGCAGGAATTTAGTGTTGAAGGCTAAATACTTTAAAAATTACTACAGTGAACAGGAAAACAAGAATAACACATTTAGCCTCTGGTCATTATTGTACTAACTAATTTAGTATTATTGTTAGCTAATGACAATTTGATTATGATACTTTTCTCTAGTGGTGAATATTGGAATAGTTTCAATGAAGAGTTGAAAGACAGAGGAAACCATTTCCACAAATTGATTTATGGGATGAATTGCAAATCTCCATTAATATACGGAAATATAAATATACTAAAGACTAACAAACACCTATAACAGTGATGGTAAACCTTTTCAGCACCGAGTGCCCAAAATGGAACATGCATGCATGTGCGTGCTGGAGCACCGGCCAACTGGTGTTTGTGTGTGCCAGAGCACTGGAAACCCAGAGACCAGCTGGCCAGTGCGCACATGCCTGTTTTTTGGCTGTTTTTCAGGCTGTTTTCTGATGCTCCAGCACCTGTGAAGACCAGTTGCCAGCACACATGTGCGTGCCAGAAACAGAAGAGCAGCTGGCAACAGTGCATGCGCCCACAGAGAGGGCCCTGTGTGCCACCTCTGGCACATGTGCTATAAGTTTGCCATCATGACCCTATAAGTTCCTCTTCCTGTTTCCCAATAGGATTACTCCCAGCTACAAGAAAGTCAGTTTAAAGCATCACTTGTCAAAAGCCCCTAATGATTGATTTCTCATGTACTAGAATTAGTTATTGATTGATGGCTCACCTCCTGCTTAGGTGTTCATTTGAATAACTTTAGAATAATCTGTGATAGCTAGAACAGAATATTTAACATTGGACATGATAATGGGTAATTTTGCATCTTTGTAAGAAAAGATTATTATATATATAACACACACACACACGTAGTACATTGTATGGCCAGATGAAACAATGTGGTGTTTGCGAAGGACAAATGTCCTGGAGCCAGAAAATACGGTGATAGGTCTTACCCTGATGGAGCTAGGCTTTTCTTCTCAGATACAATAGAAGTATTTCTTAAAATGGGATCCAGCAAGAGGGGGAGCTTTAATATGATCCCATGAAATTAAAATCTGAAATTAAATCCTGAAAACATTCTGTTCACAAGTATTATAACTGTTATAAAACTTGGAAACTCGCTGCTCAGAGTTTAGTTACTTCCTCATAATGTTAGCATGTTCTCTACACATCTCACAGCTGATGAAATTTGAGTAGTAGCTCATTTTAAAATAATCCATTTGATGACTAAGCTTATTGATCCCTCATTTAAAAAAAGAGATGACGGTTTTATTCATTCTGGTTTAGGCATCACATTTTATTTTATTCCCCATAAAAATCATTCTTTTAAAAATGTTAAATATAAAGTGCATATACATTTTTATGTAACTACATCTATTCCTCATTCAGCAATCAAGTTTTCTTTCAACTATCAGGTTGTTAAATGAAATTGTTGCTAAGCAAACCATGTTAGAGAGAAAAAGAAAGGGAGAGGGAGGAGAGAGAGAGAGAGAGAGAGACAGACAGACAGACAGACAGACAGACAGACAGACAGAGAATAATTGCTTGGTAGCATGTCATTCAGATATGCCAGCATTACTCTCACTTCGGTACGTCAGACAGGCAAATTTTAATTGTAAATGTGAGCATTGGTTAGAAAATGAATTTGTAAATGGTGCTAAATGAAGTAGTCATAAACAAAGAGTGAGCATATCTTATTTATCACAAAGTTTTGTTTTAGCTAATTCTTCTGATACAGCCATTTTTATCCTATTAAATATTAGCTTTTCTCAGTATATTTAGATAAATTGAAATTAGCTCTAAAGCATTTTAAAAGTAACATTCTTAAACATATCATTAGTGTTTATGCAGCTTTATCAAAATGCTGATTCTAACAATAATTTATAACAATAGACACTATAGCCACATCAGAACCTATTTTAATCAGATCATTTTAAGATAAAACAAATTTTATTCAGTGCTCTACAGATTGGAAAATCTTTGCATGGTCAACATACTACAGAAGCTTTTTGTTTACTCTGTAGAACAATAATTTCTTTATATACCCCTTGTACATGTTCCTAAGTTTCTTTCCGTTTCATGAATTCCCTGATAAAGTTAAATATAGAGAGCTTCCTGAAATAATCATGATATAGTTTTATCTCTGTTTAGAACCTTTTAAATTTAATTACAACTTTTTTTGGTATTCCCACCTTAACCCTATTGCTCACCAGAACATTCCTAAAAACTGACACACACAACCAAAGGAGAATCAAAGGTTCTTAAGGGTTCGAATTAAATAAAATGCTTTTCTATTTTCTTAGCATCATAAAATTCAGCTCATTCAGCATCCTGCATTTTCTTTGCTGCAAATTAGCATATAATCTACAGATGGAATCTTATTGTTCAGCTAGATCAATTCAACTGAAAAAAAATTAACAGGGGTCCAGCTGACTCTGTGTACCTGCTAGGTCAGGATTTACTTTCTGTCTGGGCAGTCATCTCTTTAAGGGCTCTGCAGGCTACTGACATTGACTCCTTCTTAATCTCAACAATCCTTTCTGGTTGTAGTCTATTATTTTTCCTTACTTCTAAACTCTTTATGCTAGCCCTACAGTTGTAAACAATGTCCAGCTTTCTTTCTTTCCTGCTAAGAAAATGGGACATTAATGGCACAGATTATACAAGGCTGCATAGACCTACCTCCTGTCAAATGGAACCTCTTATATCTCATCTAAGATCTCTTTTCCTGTCACTGATGAAAAGAGCTGTGTCAGTAGGCACATCATTCAAATAATAGGACAGATGCTTTTTGGGTAATAGAGTAGATATTATTTGTACAAAATACAAAATACAATTCAAAGGATATATACGTATTTTAATCAAAAGGTCTTAGGTGTCAGACTCAGAGTAAATGTAAGACAAATCAAGTTACTGTGTTGTTATTGTCTAGAAAATAATAATCTGAACAGAAATTAACATATTTTACAATTCTTATATTTCAACCTTCAAAGAAACTTCAGGGCAGGCCTAGCTTTTTCGATCTCTGTAAAGGAGAAAAAAGTCAACATGTAATGTGTTTACTAAAAAAACTTAATAAACTTTTATTTGATATTTGAGTCAGTATACTATCCTAATATTCAATGGATTCTGTGAAACTGAGATATCTGCAAAACTGGAAATAGAGCACTTAGGTTTTATACACAGGAAATGCTTATCTCTCTTTTAATTCTGCATATGGAATCCACTCCCACCCAGCTCTGTGAAGGGAAAAAACATTGTGATACATCATGTGACAGCATTGTGACTAGGCTATTTTACACCTGTGATTTAGACTATACAACAAAACCAGAATGAAAAAAGAAAACTGTATTATGATCTGGGAATGGAAATTGTTTAAATTTAAATATAAATACTAGAAAATTAAGTTTGTCTAAATATTTAATAAGAGAAATTATATGCTTCCCAACCAGTGTAATGTTTAATTCCGTGGATAATATTTTACTATTTATTGCTTTCTTTTATTTGAGCAAACATCTGTTATGATTATCTAGCTGAAGCATTTTTAATACAGAAGTTTCATGCTATGGAGAATGAAAAAAGTTTATTCTGCTCATATTGCCATCTCACTCCTTGTGTCTACCCCTGAGGTAGGTATATAATGATTTAATAACAGAAACAGCAGGCTCACAAACCTCTATACCCCATTAAAAAAAGAAAACAAAAACCTAATATCTTTGAGATCTGGGTGTCAGCCTTTTACGGAATATTTCTTGCGTTATGAATACAGCAGTTTCCCAAGTAGATAGAATCCTTATTTATGAAGCTCGATCTTAAAGTGTTAGAAGTCAAAGAATTAAAAACAAAAACAGCATAAATTGCTGTCAATCAGCCTTTTCATCGGCTCTTGACTTCAAAGGGCATTCTGTTTCCCAAATGGATTGATCAATCACCTCACATTACATCTGCTATTAAGAACAATTCCACCATACTGTCATCTCCACAGATTACTAGCTATTAAATACGTAATTTAACATTCAAAACAAACACATTCAACCAGCAAACCAACTGCAAGTACCTATATAACACTGTTCCCGTTTGCTGAGTTATCTAGTCTTAAATCAACTAGAAACCATCCCTCTTCAACTTCCTCTGCTATTATTTTTTCTATGTGCCAGTTACTAGGACTTTTTCCAAGGGAAAAAGTATCTATGCACTGACTACTGCCGTATTCAGTAACAAACCAAGCAGCTTTGAAGGAAACTGGTGCTTTAGGTTCTCAAGTACTACTATACATGCAATTAAAATCCTTTAAGTAAAAAAGGATGCAAAAAGTGATTTCTTTATTAAATATTAAATACTGTCAGTTCTTTGATTGTTTCAAATGTAAATCAAATTTAAATTAATTTAAAATATATGTTATTTTAACCACTTCTTTAATTCTATTTTTCAGCAAATATATTAAACTTTTATGTATGGCATTTTTGGTCAACCTGATTTACTTTGTGTAATAGGAAATGTAATAGAAAAAAGTGTAAAAAATACAGAAGACCAAGACAATGCTCAGCTATAACTCTTTCTATCACTACCCCAAAATCTAAACTCTTATTAACAGCAGAAATGAATCTAAGGAGGACAAAACAAGTCCTTCTTCTCCAGAAACTTTCCTGAATAAATTTATGTAACAGTTCTGATGTGAAGTTGTTTTATATTTAGAGGCGAATGATGCTTCAGATTAAAGAGGTTTTCTTTTAAAAAAAATTTTTTTTTTATTAAAGGTTGTAAAAAAGGCAAGGTTTACAAAATACAAAAAAAGAAATAGAACTCATTACATGTTTACAACGCAAATGGCAAAAATTCATACATATATATACATAGTTCATCTCACCTTGCCTATCTACATATCTACCTAAGGTAAGTAAGTAAAGGAAAAGAAAAGAGGGAAGGAAAAAAAAAGAAACAGTATGAAGCTAGATTACTAATTCTATGCAGGTATTCATAACGGATTTTCCTATCAGATCGTCAAGTTTTTTCAACACTGTAGTCTATTGATATTACTTGTAGGTGAATTCTCACCTCTGATATATATCTTATCTCATTTGTTACTTAGTCTTTGTATATCATAATTTCTTTTAAGTTGTTCCTTAAGTTATTTTAAGTTAATAAAATATCTCATTTATATATCTTAATTCTCATTGTCTTTCTTATCAAACCATTTGTATAGTTTCTCCCAGACTTTATAGAAGTCTGTGTCTTCTACTTTAAAAGACATCATCTAAGAGGGGCACTGATAAATGATTGGCTTGAAATTAGAAGGAAATTCTATATCCAATTACGCAAATGGATATCCCTGACGGAAGCCCTGATATACCCAAATCTGATAAACTTCGACAAAAATGTCATTTATAAACAATTGTTAGATAACCAAAATAGATTAAACTCAAGGGAAAACTTGGCTGAAATGGGAATAAATATTGACTGGTGGCCATACTTTCAAATACAAAATAAGTATAAATCAGATCTAGCACAATTTGGCTTCCAGGGACCAGGAATTGGATAAAATTCTAATAGGACCAGACGAGAAATTAATCTCGAAAATATATAATTGTTTGCTAACTCGAAAAATGGAAACAGAAAGAGTGAAAGAAGTCATGGTAACCTGGGCCCAGAATATTGGCCACACAATTAAGTTAGATGATTGGGAAAGGGTATGGAAGTGAAACTTGAAATTGACGATGTCGACGGCCTACAAAGAAAACGTATATAAAATGTTTTACCGCTGGCATCTCTCTCCGACAAGACTGGCAAAAATTTCCACAAAATCATCGGCCAAATGCTGGAAATGTAAAATAACACTGGGCACATACTACCACATGTGGTGGACGTGTCCGGTGGCTAAGACATATTGGAAGAGAATACTAAGGTGGTTAAACGAAATCAACTAAATTAAACCTCAATCCGGAAATGTTTCTATTAGGGATAATAGATCCAAAAATAATTAAAACCAATCAATATCTACTCATTCATATCCTGCCGGCGGCAAGAATCTCATATGCGCAGTGCTGGAAGAAAGAAAATGCCCCCACTAGTGCAATGGTTATGAATAAAATTTTAGAAATAGTGGAAATGAATAGACTAACAATGCTGATTAATTAAAGAGGTTTTCAAGCATCATACCTGTCCAAATTTTTTGAAGCAGCCATGTCTTTTCAGGAAATTGTCTTCTTCAGTTGTAGCAAGATCCTAGAATATGACTAACTTGGTTTAAGGCAGAGATGTCCAACTGGTCACGCCCCCCCACCCCGGATTCCAGAAAGGCAAAAAATGTTGTTATATGTCATATGCAGTGGTGGGATTCAAATTTTCTTACTACTGGTTATGTGAGGGTGGCTAGGTGGGGGTGGCTAGGTGGTCATGTGATTGATAGGCATTTCTAGGTGGCCGTGTGACTGGGTGGGCATAAACTCTTAAGGCAAACCAAATATAAGTGGCCCTTGCTTAATGGTTGGTTGCTTAGCAAGTGTTATAATTTATGACTGACCTCCCCAGAACTACTTGACCTGTTTTTGGAGCTTTGACAGCCATGTGCGCGCC
The DNA here is from genome assembly GCF_009769535.1 of Thamnophis elegans. Lineage (NCBI taxonomy): Eukaryota > Metazoa > Chordata > Lepidosauria > Squamata > Natricidae > Thamnophis > Thamnophis elegans. The sequence goes on along the minus strand of NC_045558.1, from coordinate 50,620,750 downwards.
CGTGCGCACACACACACACCAGTTACAACATCCCACACAGTCATGTGACTGAGGTTTTCTATGTTTTTTTCCAGTTTCAAACAATTCCTTCTAGTTTCTGGTTAAAAATGCCCACTGAAGAAAATGGACTTGTTTAACAACCATAGTGTTCACTTAATGACCACAAGGTTCACTGACCATAGTGTTTGCGTAAACCAAGGGTCTGCAACCTTAAACATTCAGAGCTCCAGGGACAGGGGGATAGCACAACTCACAGGGTTACCTATAGGGAGGAGGAAGCAGCTCAGTTGGGGCGCAGACACCGCGTGGGAAGGCAGCTTAGACAGGGAAGCTGCAGAGCAGAGACTGTGCATATGTGCAAGTGAGTGCCAAACAGTGTGCTATGCTGTTGGGGAAGTGAGGAGTGACTGGGCAGGGTGAGGATTAAAAGGCAATTTTGGTGGCCTTTCCTGAAAAAAGACATTGAATCCTACATAGTCAGTTGCCCTGTCTGTGTGGCAGCTAAGAGACCATCAGGGAAGCTCCAAGGTCTTCTTCAAAGTGTTGCCCGTCCTGAGGCCCCGTGGAAGGAGATATTGATTGATTTTATTGTGTAGTTACCAGAAAATCTTGGCAATACCATCATTTGGGTAATCACTGATCTGTTCTCCAAACAGGTCCATTTTGTGCCTTGTTCCAATATCCCATCAGCAAAGTCGTTGGCTAAATTGTTTATTTTACACATGTATAGATTACATGGAGTACCTGAACACATTATATCAGACAGCGGGGCCAAATTCACCTCCCACTTTTGGAAAGAGTTCCTGAAATTGATTGGCTCTGCCCAGAGACTAAGCTCCGCCCACCATCTGCAGACTAATGGAGCTTGTGAACATGCTAACTCGGTTCTGGAGCAGTACATTTGGTGTTTTATCAACAGGATAATTGGGCTGAACTTTTGCCGCATGCAGAGGTGGTGTACAATAATTCAGTACACAGCAGTACCGGAATGACCGCTTTTAAAGTTGTGTTTGGCCAGGACTTTGTACCAATTCCTGAACTGCCTCAAGAGAAATGACCGTTGTCTTACCTGAACGGTCCTTCTATGGGTGCTGCGAAGGGAATCCAATCATGGGTTAACTTAGCCCTTTAGCCTTGAGACTGAGTATGTAAATTTCTAAACCACGCCTCCTCTGGCTGGACTTCCTTCCTTTCTCCAGTTTTCGCACGAAGTCCACCAAAGAACAAGTATGTCAATGTCAATCAAGCCGCAGGCAATGCTGGCACTAAAGTAGTCAAGTCCAGTCAGAGATAAGATAGTCACAGAGTCACAATCAAGGTGGGGCCCTGGCCAGCCGAAACTGCGGGCAGGTTTGGATTCCCTTTGCAGCACCCATAGAAGGACCGTTCAGGTAAGACAACGGTCATTCTCCTGTGTGCTGCTCCGGGAATCCAATCATGGGATATGCCAAAGCAATTAATTCCCAGGGTGGGAGCTAGGCTGGTCAGGCTCCTCCGCAGCAGAAAGGACCCTTTGCAACACTCTCCGCCCAAAGGATGCCTCAGCCGAGGCATAGACATCAATCGTGTAGTGTCAAATAAAGGGTGAGGGCAACGCCCAGGTGGCCGCCCTGCATATTTCCTCTACAGACGCTTGTGTAGCCCAGGCTGCTGTGGTGGCCGCACTCCTGGTCGAGTGAGGGGTGATCCGCCTGGGAACCAGCTGTGAGTGACTGTCGTACGCCAACGCAATATACGCCTTCAACCATCGGCCGATGGTATGGGAAGAAACTTTTTGTCCCATTGACGAAGGCTGGAAGGAAACGAACAGTGCTTCCGATCTTCTGAACGACGCCGTGCGCTTCACATAGTGGCGAAGAGCCCTGCGAACATCCAGATGGTGCCACTGGCGTTCCTGAGGATGAGAGGGATGAGGGCAAAAGTCCGGCAGGACGAGTTCCTGTGTCCTGTGAAATAGTGAGTTTATCTTAGGAAGGAAGGTCGGGTCCAAATGAAGCACCACCCTGTTCGGATGGAAGATGCAAAGATCCGCGCGAACTGAAAGCGCTGCTAGCTCCGACACTCTCCTGGCCGATGTGATAGCCACTAGAAATGCCGTCTTGAGCGTCAACAACTGGAGGCTGATGGAGTGAAGAGGTTCAAAGGGAGCAGCTGTGAGAGCCCTGAGAACCAAGGTCAGGTCCCACGTGGGATAACGGTGTACGGTCAGCGGTCGTAAGTTGGAAGCGCCCTTCAAGAAGGTTCAGACCCGCGAGTGCTGAGATAAGGAGCGGCCTTGACCTCCCCCAATCACCGTTGACAAGGCCGTGACCTGTCGGCGAAGTGTGTTCGGTGCTAGCCCTTTGTTGAGGCCGGATTGCAAAAAGTCCAAAACTTGGGGCACCGAGGCCTTAATGGGATCGACCCCGGTGCGACGGCACCATCGACAGAAGGCCTGCCAAGTGGCCTCGTAAATACGGGTAGTCGACGGGCAACGGGCCGCTTGAATGGTGGAAATGACTTCATCAGAATAGTGAAGGGCCGCTAGAATAGCCTGCTCACGTGCCACACGGCTAATTGTAGTAGTTGGGGGTAGTATGAGAGCCCCCTGGTTGAGCTGAATCCGATCATCCGGAATCCTCCAAGGATGCGAAATGGACAGATGGACGAGGTCTGCGTACCAGGGTCGTCTGGGCCACATTGGAGCGACCAGCAGTACTTCCGCCTGCTCCGTCAAGATCTTCTGAATGACCGATGGAAGGATCGGGAGAGGAGGAAAGGCATAAAGAAGGCCGGCCGGCCACGGGCTGCGTAGAGCGTCTACCCCCTCCGCTCCCGGGGTCTGGTATCTGGAGTAAAAGCGGGGAAGTTGCGCGTTGTGCGGGTGTGCAAACAGATCCACCTCGGGTTGGCCGAAATGGCGAGAGAGTTCCTGGAAGAGAATGGGGTGGAGTTGCCATTCCCCTTGATCCATAGTTGCCCTGCTCAGCCAATCCACCTGTGTGTTGGCCTCGCCTGAGATGTGTTCCGCCCGAATCGATGAGAGTCTGGGCTCCGCCCAATGGAATAACTTTTCCGCTTCCAGCATCAGAGCCCTGGACTGTGTGTCCCCTTGGCGGTTGATGTGAGCCTTGGAGGCCACATTGTCGGTCAAGACCAACACATGGTTGCGAGATACAATGTCCCGAAACTCCAGGAGGGCTAGACGGATGGCCCGCAGCTCTAGCCAGTTTATGCTGTTCGTCAGCTCTTGATCTGACCAGCGACCTTGAGCCACACTGTTCAGGGCGTGGGCTCCCCATCCAAATAAGCTGGCGTCTGTCGTGACCTGGACGCAGTCCGGCTCCTTGAACGGGCATCCTCGGAGAAGCCTGGAGGACATCCACCAACGCAGGGACCGTCGGGCTCTGCTCGGAAGCCGCACCTTGATTTGGGAATGACTGGTATGCGCTCTCTGGAAGGGCAGCAGAAACCACTGGGGTGGGCGCGCATGGAACCTGGCCCAGGGAACCACGCCGATGCAGGAGATCATCTTCCCCAGCAGCTTGGACAATGACAACAGTGGTACTCGCCTCTGAGACAGCACATGATGCGCCAGGTGGTATATGCTCTGCCTTCTCTCTGGAGACAGGAATACTTTGCACGTCACAGAATTGATGGTGGTCCCCAGATGAAGTAGGGACGTGGTCGGACGCAAGTGGCTTTTGGGCAAGTTGAGGACAAACCCATGAGTGCGTAAAGAGTCCATCGTGACCTGCAGGTCTCGCAGGGCCTGGTCCCGAGAGGGTGACAGCACCAGCACGTCGTTTAAATAACAATTGATGCGTATAGGAATTGAGCGAAAGGAGGCTGCTAGTACAGCCAAGAGCTTGGTGAACGTGCGCGGGGCCGAGGAGAGGCCAAATGGTAAGGCCCGGTATTGATAATGGTAGCCGTTGAAGTGAAACCGCAGGAACTTCCGATGCGCCGGATGAATGGGCACATGGAGGTACGCTTCTTTGATGTCTATTGAAGTCATCATGTCGCCTTGGCGGATGGAAGCCAATATGCTCTTTAGAGACTGCATTTTGAATTTTTGGTATTTGATATAATGATTGAGCCGTTTCAAATCTAGGATTGCCCTCCATCCCCCGGAGTTCTTTGGTACTAGGAACAAGATGGAATAGAACCCTAGGCCTTCCTGCCCTTTGGGTACTTGTTCTATGGCCCTGATGGTGAGAAGATGGTGTATTTCGGTGTCCATAAGGCGCCGCTTCGATGGGCACCTGGGAACGGGGCACCTGATGAACCTTCTCGGGGGGATGGACAGAAATTCTAGAGTGAGACCCAAGCTCACAACTTGAAGGGCCCAGGCATCCGATGTGAGCTCTGCCCACTGATGAGCGAAGGCCAAAAGACGCCCTCCTATGGGCCCTGCTTCCTGCGAGTCACCGGTACCTTCGAAAGGACCGGTTGCTCGTTCCTCGGAAATACCTCCTATTCTGCGCCTGACCCTGCTGGCGACCCCTGTCTCTGGCTCCAGCTCAGTCCTGGCCACGGTCCTGAGTCTGGGAGAACCCCCTGGTGTAGTTGGGGACATAGGGAGCGGGAGCAAACCCCGAGTCCCCGGACCGAAAGGGCTGCCGCCTATTGTAAGGCTGCTGTCTCCTATTGACACGAGTGCTGGTAGAGGGAAGGACCTTGCGTTTATCCCGAGTCTCAATGAGAATGGGATCCAGCACTGAACCGAACAAGGCTCCACCCTTGAAGGGCGTAGATGCTAGGCGCCACTTGGATTTGACATCAGCTTGCCAATGACGAAGCCAGAGCAAGCGTCGAGAGGCCACATTGGAAACTATGGCCCAGGATGCAAATTTTGCCGCGCTAAGGGTGGCATCTGCAGAAAATTCCAGAGCCGCCATCAACTTGGTGATATCCTGATGAAGGCGCATTTCCTCCGGGTCTAGTCTATCCTGCAGTTGCCTAAGCCAGACTAAGGAAGTTCTATTAAAAAAGGAAGCTGCAGTAGCGGAGCGTAAGGCCCAAGCTGCAGCCTGATGAGTCTTGCGGATGACCGTCTCGGCCTTGCGGTCCTCAGCCTTTAATCCTTCTGAAATCTCAGAAGGAATTAACGCCGGTGAAGCAAGAGCAGCAATGGGAGCGTCCACCGTGGAAAACTGGAGGAGACTTTCCAACTCTGGGGAAGATGTGTATAACTTCCTATCCCCTGACCCAGGAGGATTAACTGCAGTCAGCTGATCCCACTGCTTCTGGATCAAATCAAGAAAAAGCTTGGGAGATGGAATAACATCCTGCAAAGCCACCTGCTCAGCAAAGAGACGCTCGGTGGCATCTAGGCCTACAGCAGCACTTTCTTTAGAAGCCGCCTCCCCCATGTGGGTGGTGGTCTTGGCTTTATACAGCAAGGATTTGAAAAGAGCATGCCTGAATAGCCCAGGGGCAGTAGGCTGATCTCTAGGGAGGCCTTCGTCATCGGAAAATTCCCTATCCAGGATTTCACCTTCCTCCACTAAGGCAGATTCTGCACTGAATACAGAGGGTAAAGGGGAAGGAGGATCCGTTTGCAGAATGGAAGAATCCCCTTGCAATGCCTGGGGAGCCAGGCCTGAGTGGGCCGCAGCGGGCCTGGGGGCCTGGGATCTACACATTAACTCTGCATCCACCCCTCTAGAAATAGCCTCAGAGATCATGAGGTATAAATCAGTAGGAAGGCCCAAATCCTGGCCCTCCAGAGGCCTGAGGCCTGCAGCTGTGGGGGTGAATGTGGCGGAAGGCCCAGCGCGTGGGGGTGACCGAAGAGAAGCCCCACTAGCTTCAGAAATAATTGGGGGGGATCGAGGCCCGAAAACCCCCACCTCAGGAAGAGGGGCCTGGGGAAGCTGAATATCAGGAGACCAATCCTGTTCATTAATACGCACCGGAGAGATATTTTGCTGAATCAGAACCGGAGGTGGACAAGTGGGGGCCCCAGATGCCTTGGGGGGAACCTTGGCCTTGTCTTTGCGCTTATGCGACTTATCCCGGGCAACAGATGAGGCTCAAGGCCTACTACTGGAGGCCCTGGTTGCGGCCCTGCCGGGCCTAGGGCTAGCCCCCCCTTCGCCAGGAGAACGGGGTTCAGAAATTGGCTCTACAGTACCTTTAACTACTGATTGATCAGCCATGGTATGAATTTGAAAGAGCTCAATCACTGAAACAAAGGAATCCAATTGTGAACCACTCGCCAAGAACGCCACGTGAAAGCAGAGACAAAGAGGGAAGCGACCTCTTCTCTGAGTCAGCAGCCTCGAGTGAGGGAAAAGGGAGGGGTGGAAGCAGTGCGCAGACTCCAGCGCGCGAACAAAATCTGCCTTCTCATCCCCGGACATTACCACGCATGCGTGAAATCGCTCCCAAATATGGCGACCGGCATCAAAGGCGCGAAATTCAAATGCAAACGGCAGGGAGAAACCCCAACGGCCGATCCATGCAACCCTCCGGCAGGCGCTCCAGTGAGAGGACGAGGGAGGTAGGCAGAGAGGGGAGGGGAATAGCTCCGTCAGGCCACAGCTTCGGATCTGACCGCGCCCGCAGGTGGGTGCTATCCGGCATGGGAAGGGCGGCGCTGGGAGACTCAGCGTCCCTACACGCCGAAACAAGGGGAGGGCAGACAGAGAAGCCGTTTGTAAACTGGCAAGATCGTCTTACGCTCCGGCTGCAGAAACCCGATATCCCTTACAGGGAAAGAAGCAATGAAGAGGAATCGGCTGGCAGAACTGCAATCAGAAAGAAATCCACAGCAAAGTAAATCCATTAATAGATCCAATAATCCAGAGAAATTGTCAATTAGTCAAGAGAGAATTGAAATAGGTCTCGTAGGCTTGGACTGAGTAAAGAAAACTGGAGAAAGGAAGGAAGTCCAGCCAGAGGAGGCATGGTTTAGAAATTTACATACTCAGTCTCAAGGCTAAAGGGCTAAGTTAACCCATGATTGGATTCCCGGAGCAGCACACAGGAGAATCTCAAATTTTATCTTTATCCGAGTAGAGTAATCAACTTCAACAGTTTTAGCCGATGACCTGCAAGCTCACAAAAAACAGGTTCTGAATCCTTACGGAAAAGGGTTTAGATCATCTGATTCTGGTTCTGAATCCTTATGGAAAAGGATTTAGATAATCCATTTCATCCACAGTCCTCTGAAATTGTTGCGTTCACCTTGCCAATTATCTTCTCAATCATCTTTTCCAAAAAGGGAAGGTTCAATACTGCATGAAAGTTGGTCAATATAGTGGGGTCCAGCAGTGACTTCTTGAGAAAGTGTAAGTCAAAACCTCCTTAAGAGACAGTGTACAAAGCCCCTTACTCAAAGAAGAATTTACCACAGCTAGCAACTACTCAACAGCACCCTATAGGTGGCCTTAACCCAGCAAGGAGCACAGATCTAAAGAACAAGTGGTTGAGCAAACAGTCATAAGGACCCTGCCACTTCATTAAGCCCAACAGGATTAAAACTGTTTGTAGGTCCACATTCAGTAGCAGTGCAAGTAGATCAAATCAAGCAGATGAAGAAAATATTTAGTCTTACATATAGAAGAGCAATATGTTCCAAGCTCCTGTTTTCTTCACTATCTTGCTAGAAGTTTAGTTTTTAATATTGTATGTTACACTGAAATTGCATAAATTTGTTCAGCAAAGCCACCATTTATTCAGCAAAGACTACTAAAGGTAGATGCTTGGCTTGAGATGAAGACCTTAATGGAAGAGAAGAGCTGCATTTAGCCAGGAGCAAAACATCAGCTGCCAGTGTCAGGCAGGGCACCTTAGAGGAACAACTGGGCAGAAATTGACATAAGATAACCAAAACAAAGATGTCATTTGCAGATCTGATTGCTTTGATCGTCATGCTCAAGGAGTGCTGCCAACAATGCAGCAACCGGAGAAAGCAACATTCATGGTAATTTTGGCCTATTCCTGCCCCACCCCACCCCACCCCAAGGTAGAATTGTAGTAGGATAAGCAGGCTCCCAACAGCAGCATCAGCTTTAGCCACTTAAAAATGGGGAAAGGAGTTTGCAAAGACAGTGCAGTTTTAGCTATCTTGAAAATAGGGAGGAAGTTTTCGAAAGAGTGCAACTTTAGCCACATGTAAGAAATATTTGCCAAATAATCTGGGTCTGAAAAAAAAGGAAAAGAGAGTAAGATGCTGGGAGCAAAAGGCAAATGTTGGTGTGGGAAACAGGTAGAGGACAGTTTTCCTGACTTGAAACTGCATTTTGTAGCCTAGCTATTTGGTTTGAATGAAAGAGTGGATATTGCTGAGAAACAGAAAGCTTTTGGAGACAGAAGAACATAACTTGAGAATTGGATGACATGGATATTTATAGTATGATAATGACACAAAAGTATTACTATAGGGTACAGTGTAATGTGTACCGGTTAATGTGTATTTTAAAAATTATTATTAGAGGTCCAAAACTGAAAACAGGAAAGCAGATAGTTTTGTGTGCCTAAAAATATTATTGTGGCTTCAACACAACAAGAAGCATTTTATAGATGAGAAATAATAGGTAACACAAATGTATTAGTAAGAGATATTGGAAATTTTTCATGGCTAATGTAAAATAAAATCAAGAAATGAACTGGTCACCAAAAGGACAGAGAGGGGACAGGGAAAGAGGCAAGTGGGAAGAACTGAAAGCTGTTCTTTAGCTTAATGAGGCTTGCAAATGGGAGAAATCAAGCCCAGAAGAGGTTGCAATAGGGCGAGTACTTGCTTAACGATGCACAATTCTCATTTAAATACCACAACAGGAAGAGTCTCACTGCTCTTATAAGTCAGTGCAGTGAAATGCTATCTCACTTTACGATTGCACCAACATATGACAGAAGTTCTACTCGTTCTTTTCTGTAAATGATTTTACTTTATTCCTGTTTAAACATTACAGAATTATTCACAAAGTCTTATGACACTGGACCCATGACAGTGTTTCTGAATAGTCTTTCACATCTACCATGCAAACATCTATAGTGAGGTCTTGTATAGACAGTCACATATGCATTAGGCTCTACATGTATAAATTTTGAGTTAATAATTATTTGCAATTAAATGAAAGCTAGTGCACATATATACAGTATGTGTGAAGGCTTTGTTAGTTCTCATAAGAGCAGAGGACGATTTATCTCAGTTAATTACAAAATTAATATAAATCACTTTTGTAATAATTAAATGGAATTACCATCCTTTATCTTCTTCCAAAAACACAGAATATTCTTAGTTTACAGGCTACTATGGGGAAAAAATTAAGGTGGTTTCTGATTTTCTTTCTTATCATAAAAGCACATGTATCTTTGGTGGTATGGATATATCAAGTATTAGAAAAAATATGAAGTTGCAAGCTTCTAAATGCCTTTTTGTGTATTTTGGGCTTTGACATACATTAAAATTAATATTCCTTGGTTATCCAAACATTACTAGGGCTCCTTGATTTTGCATCACTATTATTGAGTGTTTAAAATCTATTAAAATGCACAAATGAATTTATGGGGAAAAATATTGCCCTAAGGATATTTTTATGACCCACACATTTTGAATTATTTAAAACCATATTACTAATAATAAATAACTCATTCTCAGGGGTTTAATTTTGCTCCTATATGTTCATCTGATGGTTTGTGAGTTTTATTACATTTCATTAGGGATATTTTTTTTAAAAAAGTGAGAAGAGTTAAATGCACAAAATGGTTTATTTTAAATTGGAAAATGAACCCTCAGTAGAGCTCATGTACCAATAGTGATTCCCTGATAAGTTTCCACAGCAAAATAAAAAATAAAAAATGCACATATAGTTTATTGCTTATGCAGAAAAGCAAGAAAGAAAAAACAGCATGATTATTTGCTAAATGCTTTTGCAGTCTTTCAAACTGCTCTAGACAATTGCTCCTTATTTGAACAGTATTCTTTACATTAAAACAGAAGAGAAGTTTTAGATATATTGTAAGAAATATTTGGGCTTCTGGCTTTTGCTTGAACGAAAAGTACAGTAGGGAAAAAAGTATTTGATCCCCTGTTGATTTTGTACATTTACCTACTGACAAAGAAATGATCAGTCTGTAATTTCAATGGTAGGTTTATTTTAACAGTGAGAGACAGAATCACACACACACACACACACACACACACACACACAAATGCATTTTAAAAAATATATAAATTGATTTGCATTTTAATGAATGAAATAAGTATTTGATCAATCAGTAAGGTTTCTGGCTCCCAGGAGTCTTTTATACAGGTAAAAAGCTGATTAGGAGCACTTTCTTAAAGGGAGTGCTCTTAATCGCAGAGTTTTACCTGTCCACAGAAGCAAGCAATCAGGTTCCAAACTCTTCACCCTGGCCAAGACCAAAGAGCTGTCCAAGGATGTAGATCTACAGTGTGGAATGGGCCACAAGACTATCGCCAAGCAGCTTGGTGAGAAGGTGACAACAGCTGGTGTGATTATTTGCAAATAGCAATAGCAATAGCAGTTAGACTTATATACCGCTTCATAGGGCTTTCAGCCCTCTCTAAGCGGTTTACAGAGTCAGCATATTGCCTCCAACAACAATCCGGGTCCTCATTTTACCCACCTCGGAAGGATGGAAGGCTGAGTCAACCCTGAGCCGGTGAGATTTGAACAGCCGAACTGCAGTTAACTGAAGTAGCCTGCAGTGCTGCATTTAACCACTGCGCCACCTCGGCTCTTAGAAGAAACATAAAGTAATTGTCAATCTCCCCCGCACTGGGGCTCCATGCAAGATCTCACTTCGTAAAGGTTCAATGATCATGAGAATGGTGAGGAATCAGCCCAGAATTACATGGGAGGATCTTGTCAATGCTCTCAAGACAGCTGGGACCATAGTCAGCAAGAAAGCAATTGATAACACGTGCCATGAAGGACTGAAATCCTGAAGTACCCACAAGGTCCCCCTGCTCAAGAAAGCACATGTACAGGCCCATCTGAAGTTTACCAATGAACATCTGAATGATTCAGAGGAGAACTGGTTGAAAATTCTGGGGTCAGATGCAACCAAAATCCAACTCTTTGGCATCAACTCAACTCGCTGTGTTTGGAGGAGTAGGAATGCTGCCTATGACCCCAAGAACACCATCCCCACTTTCAAACATGGAGGTGGAAACATTATGCTTGGGGGGTGTTTTTTCTCTTAATGTACCGTCATTTGTAGAACCCCCTTCCCTCAGCCAGGGCATTGAAAATAGGTCAAGAATGGATATTCCAGCATAACAATGACCCACAACACTCAGCCAAGGCAACAAAGGAGTGGCTCAAGAAGAAGTACATTAAGGCCCTAGAGTGGCGTAGCCAGTCTCCAGATCTTAATCCCACAGAAAATCTGTGGAGAGAGCTGAAAGTTCAAACTGCCAAACATCAGCCTCGAAACTTTAATGACTTTAAGAGAATCTTCAAAGAGGAGTGGGACAAAATCATCCTGAGATCTGTGCAAACCTGATGGCCAACTACAAGAAATGTCTAACAAGAAATGTCTGACCTCTGAGATTGCCAACAAGGGTTTTTCCACCAAGTACTGTCATGTTTTGTGAAGGGGTCAAATACTTATTTCACTTATTAAAATGGAAATCAATTTATAATTTTTTAAAAATGCATTTTTCTGGAATTATTAAGTGTCTCTCACTTAAAATAAACCTACCGGCATGGGACAACAAAAAGTTTAGCCATCACTGACCTACTAACCTATTGGGTCTGCAGCATGCCTCTTCTGCCAGCTCAAGTGGAGTTGGCAAATCCCATTGTAGTAAGATGATTTCTCAGGTAACCTAGCCCCTTGCAATTGAAGGCTTTATAAGTGATAACCAAAAGTTTGAACCCTGAAGCAAACCAGCAACAATGCAGCTTGCACAACAGAGGTATTACAAGGGACCTGGAGTCTCCTTGAATTGTCCATGCAGCTGCATTCTGTGCCAGTGGTAGATGCCAAATATTCTTCAAGGATAGAGCACATTGTGACAGTGCAACGATGAACTGATCAAAGCCTGAGTTACTGAGATTGAGGATTTACGATCCAGAAAAGGGCACAACTGGTGCATAACACAATGTATTAAAAAACATCAAGTTGTGCACAGGCCCTGCAATCAAATCTAGAATTAAAGATGTATGTGTACAATACAATATATGTATGTGTTATAATATAAATCACCTAGGGTATTCATTATTTCTATGCATTTTCAAAAAATAGTATTTGGGATTTTTTAAATATAATTTTCAGAAATTAGTTTTTGTTGCTTCTTTTTGATTGAATATTTCAAATCTGATCAATGTGGTGGTAGAAGACTAAGATTTCTATTTTCCCCAACTTTGATACCTATACAGTGCTTAAAAGTACTGTGTTTCCAAAAATAGGACATGTCCTGATAATAAGCCCAATCGGAATTTTCAGGCCATGTGCTAAAATAAGATCCCCCCCCAAATAACCCCCCCATGACTTAAACACTGGTCCCCACCATTTCCATTGATTGCACTACGCACAAACAACCAAGGAAATGAGATGAGGCCAGAGGGGGGGAGAAGGGGGGCCATGCCCCACCCACTCCATATACCCTTACCATAACTACCAGTAAGGCTGATGGCCAGACAAAAAGAGGGGCTGCTGCAAAAAGAGCTTCAGGCCAGCAATGCACCTTGCACCCCACTCCTTCCCACGCAAAAAGAGCTTCGTCACATTCCTTGCCATTGTCTCCAGGGAAATGTAAAAAAAACCCTTCTCATGAGTTCACTCAAACTTTTCAAACTCATGAGGTTTTTTTTACAAGTTGCTTCCCTGGGCATGACGTTGAGGAACATGATGGAGCTGCCAGTCTCCGGTAAGCCATGCATCTCGTGGTGGGGTGCAATTTGGGGGTGGCTGATGGAGTGGGAGATGGGTCATGCCAAGCCATGAGTCTTACCGGACACTGAAAGCTCCATTGCATCTCTCAGCTAATCGATGCAGGAAAACACCTTGCACGGTAAAGAAAAACTTCTCATGAATGCAAGAAATTAACTTCTCAAACTCGTGAGAAGTTATTCTTTACCATGCAAGGTGTTCCCCTGCACAGACTGGCCGAGAGATGCGACAGAGCTTTCAGTGTCTGGTAAGATGCGCGTCTTGTGGCCCAACACCTTCCACAGTGCCCCAATGGCAACAGCATCCTAGCTGCTTCCAGGGCGGTGGCAGGGGTGGGGGAGAAGCAAGGTGTGTGTCCTAGTGATACTGGAGACTTGCAGTTCTGTCGTGTTCTTCACTGTTTTGTCCAGGGAAGCACTTTGTTAAAAAAACCTTCGTGAGTTCAAGAAGTTTGATTGAACTTGCAAGAAGGGTTTTTTTACGTGTTTCCCTGGACACAATGGCAAAGAACATGATGGAGCTCCACCTGGATGACATTTTTCTTTTCTTTTCTCCTCTCCACTGTGCCTCCCTATTTATTTTTATTTTTGTATTTTGTTCTATAATGCAATAAATTAGACTATTCTATAATCTAATAAAATGTGCAAAAAAACTCAAAAAATATTATACAGATATAATTCCAACTCTACTAAAATGGGCATACAGAAATCCAATAGCAAATATGGTTTCATCTGAGCACAGGATTGTCCTTCTATGTACATATCACAGCAACTGTAAATTGTACTTTGTTAAAAATGATAAAGATTGAAAAGAGAACATGAAAAATATGTGCATAATTTCTTTAGAGTATGTGAAGCATCTTATTAATGGAGACCAGTTGCTCTGTGTGCCAGTTCTTCTATGCTACCATTTATAGTTTTAAAAAGAAATATTTTTTCACATTCCTAAATAGTTAAGTCAACTCTTATTTCCAAATTGGAAAAAATTAAATGGTTTAAATAAGATTTGGCTCTGTAATTAATCATTTTTTCAAATGGAAATTAGGAATATTTGTAGAACTCATCAGATATTCCTGAGCCTCAGATTCTATTAATTCACACTAATAGACTGAAGATGTTGAGAATTAGACTTCAGTAACATGAGGAATCTGTAGGTCTCCCATTATCTGTTACAATAGTAAATTTAAAGTTAGCCATTTTATTTTATCCTGTTGAAAGAAAATTGTTGGAGTTTGAAAGACTCTTATCATTGCTATAGAAAGAAAAATGTAAACATACCTCTATGCAAGGTTCAAATGTGTGAGCTTAGAATTAACTTTTTCACAAGCTACCAGGAACTCGTAATTATATCTGGATGGAAATAATATCCCTTCTTAAATAGTAGCACAATTTGAGTAGCTTTTAAGTGTGTGTGTGAGAGAGAGGGAGGTGGTTGCTTTGCAGAAACAAATGGAACTGTTGTTATTGTGAGTTATGTTAGAAATTCAATGAAATCTCCAGTGGGTTCTAAAGAAATTTCAAACAGTGATACATTTTAGCCCTGTAAACTCCAAAGGAGTTAAAATCTTAAATATTCTTTAATTTAAATCATTTCCACCAATCTTTACACAAAGGTTCCTATATTAGGTTCCTATTGAAGCTAATAAGTATTTTAGTATCAGACTAGCATATCTTCTATCTTTTGTGAAAAAGTTTAATTTAAAATGGACATTACTCAAGGCGAAAATCAACCTGGAATTAAGGAGAAACTTCCTAAAAGATAGGGCAATTGCTGTCAGAAGTTGTTGGTACTTCATAACTGGATATTTCTAAGAAGAGACTGTATGAAATATTGCAGGGTCTCCTGCTTGAGCAGGGGATTGGACTAGAAGATCTGTAAAGTTTCTTCCAAGTCTATTCTGATTGACAAAATATTCTAGATGATATGCCCTGGAGTTTTCGGCTTCTTCCTTTCAAATTGTGTGCTACATTGGGTTGTCTATGAAGCAAGCAATCATGGCACATTTTTTCCCCTGTTTTTCATATTTTAATTGGATTCCCTTTCTTTCTTTAGTATTGTGCTAGATAGTCAAACTGATATCACAGTTAGAATGTTGAATTAATTCATGTTCCTTGTTGGAAACTAGTTGGTTATTATGCTGAAGGGTATTTATAGGGGTAAAATGGAGAACTTAAGTATACTTGGGCTCTTGAATGAAAGATGACTATACAGTATCCTCAACTTACAACCACATTTGTGCCCAAAATTTATATTGGTAAATAAATTAATTGTCAGGTGAGTTTTGCCCCATTTTATGACTTTCTAGCCATATTTGTTAAGTGTATCACCACAGTTCTTATTTTAGTAACATGGTTGTTAAGTAAACCTGGTATTTCCATTGACTTTGTTTATCAGAAGGACTCAAAAGGGCATCACATGACTCTGGGACTGCACAACTATCATAAATGTGAGTCAGTTGTCAAGCACCTGAATATAAATCCCATGATACTGCAATGCTAATAAGTGTGGACAATGGTCATAAGTCACTTTTGTCAATACTGTTGTAATTTCAATGGTCACTAAATTAACTGTTTTAAGTTGAAAACTACTTATAGAAATAATCTATCTATATAAAAATCAGTGTGTGTGTGTGTGTGTGTGTGTGTGTAAGTTCCAGCACAACTTTGGAATGCCTCGAGCAATTTTAACCAAACATGGTACACAGATGACTTACCCTCTGGTGTCTTACACTTGTGGGAGTAAGACACCCCTAACACCCATCAGTGTGTGCGCTCTGTTAAGATGCAACCTGTTGTGCCTTTAAATTGTTTCTACTGTACTGCCATACATTTTCCCCTATAAATAAACACCTGGGCAACGCCGGGTTACTGGCTAGTTAATATATAAAGAATCAGTTGGTTGCATCTTTGTATAGGCTTTGCTGTTGGGTTCTAATATTCTGTAGGTTATTGCAGCAAAATATTTCATTAATATTAGAAGTTTAAGAGTTCAAGGTGGCATATGAACTCTAGTACATTAGTACTGAAGAATAGAGAGATGCTTGACTGAGATTTGGGACTGAGCATAAAAAAGTTGACACTTTTATTTCTCAGTTGTATTTTGAGTGTCAAATTTGTATTCCCTTCTGGAACTGACTTTTCCTTTGGACATCAGAGCTTTGTTTATTTTTGGAGTGATTCAGGTTGTTTTATTTTTGTTTCTTTTAAAAAGTTTGTTTGAGACCAGAAAGGCACGATGCTCTGGAGAAAGTGAAAAGTCTCTCAGTAGCAGCTTTATGCTGATTTGATTTCTTGATGAAGACATTTCTTAATGCATTGTAGTAGAAAATAAAACTTAAATGTGAGTAAAAAAAAAAAAAAGCCTGTTTAAATTAAATTTGGATAACAAACCTATTCAAAATAAAATAATGTATTAATCTAGATGTCTGTAAAATTGATGTTATTTAATGAAGCAAACCAATCCATAATAACAATCAGTGGTAGTACTAAGCATGAAGACATCTAGGTATAATAATATGTGCAAATTAATATCATTTAATAATATGTGCAAATTTCCTCATCAATGAGAATAGGTATTTTTAAAATATCAAAATGACAGACAAATGCATTGTTGTTTATTGTTAATGGCTCTGTCAGATCTAATTGTAGCAAATGCAACTGGTGCCCTTCATGGATGTTTCTGAAAATAATTGTTCTTTCTCAATAGTATTAGGTATCAATTAAGGCCCTTCATGGATGTTTCTGAAAATGGGCGTTGGTTCTTACCTGATACACTCATTTTCTGGTAAGAGTAGAGACAGCAGCCAGACTGGGTATGCTCCGTCCATTAACCAATTGGACTGAGTCTACATTTATGATATCATCGGGCCCTTGTGGCTCCTCCCCAGTTTCAGATGAAGGAAAACTGTAGACTCAAGTGAGAATTGTGAGCAAAAAGTGAAAATCCATAGTCACTGTACCTCTCTTCTCTGCACAAGGAATTCCCTCACGTGACCCATACCAGGGCGGGGCTGGCTGCTGTCTCTACTCTACCAGAAAATGAGCCTATCAGGTAACAACCAACCCCATTTTCTGTTATCGTAGAGACAGCAGCCAGACTGGGACGTACCAAAGACTGGGCTGTCCACTAGGGTGGGAAATTGTAAAAAAGGTCCATTAGGGCACGAACACTTGTTGTAGCACCCTGCGCCCAGAAGCCGCATCAGCCGATGCATACTTGTCCAACTTGTAATGACATATGAAGACTGTGGGAGACGCCCAGGTGGTCGCCCAGCAGACTTCTTCCAAGGTGGCTTGAGTGTTCGCAGATGTCGCAGTGCTGCATATAGAGTAAGCTATAATCCTGTATGGATTGAAGTTCATAAGACAGTTTAATACAGGCTCTTATCCAGCACCCCAGACTAGATGATGATGCCTTGGTACCCAAGGAGACCTGGCGAAAGGAGATGAAAAGAGCTTCCAAGTAGCGGAACGAGGCGGTGCGGTTGATGTAGATCTTGAGGGCACGACATACGTCAAGAGTGTGCCACTTGCACTTCCCCTCATGATGGAGAGATGGACAGAAATCAGGTAAGGTCAACTCCTGACCTCAGTGAAAACAGCTATTGACCTTTGGTATGAATGTCGGGTCCAGTCTTAAGACCACTTGGTCTGGATGGAACACGCACAAGTCATGCCTGACTGAAAGAGCAGCCAAATCAGAAGTACGTCTGGCTGAGGTTACAGCCACCAAAAACAGTGTTTTAAAGGACAATAGTTTCAAAGAGGTGAATCTCATAGGTTAAAAGGACGTGGAAGTCACAGCCTCTAGGACACGAGGTAAGTCCCAAGTCAGATATCTATGAATGGCAGAAGGACGCAGGTTGGACGCTCCACGGAGAAATCTCCGGATCAAAGGGTGAGAAAGTAGATGTTCGGATGCCAGGCCGTCTAGAACAGAGGCCAGAGCGGCTACCTGTCAGTGTAGCATGTTAGGGGTAAGTCCCTGATCAAGCCCACTCTGCAGGAAGTCCAATATCTGTGGAATGGATGCCCTAAGTGGGTCAACAGTCTGGTTGGAACACCACAGAGCAAAAGTCCACCACATGGCATCATTAATGCGGTTAGTAGAGCTTCTGCGTGATGCCTGAATGGTAGCAATGACGTTGAGGGAGATGTTATTGGCTGTTAAGGCTTGCCGCTCAATCGCCTGCAGTTAATTGCAGCCATTGGTGGTCGGGATGACAAACTGACCCTTGGTGTAGAGATAGGAAAGACCGTGGGATGTGCCATGGGGTGGAGATTGATAGAGTCACTAGGTCGGCATACCAAGGCTGGCATGGCCAATTCAGCGCTAGCAGCAATAGTTCTGCCTCCTGCTCCAGCATTTTTTGAATTACTCTCTGAATGAGGGGAAGGGGGGGAAATGTGTACAGGAGACCCCTCGGCCTCTGGCATCTGAGAGCGTCTACTCTTTCCGCCATGGGATTCATGAACCTTGAGTAATGCCTGGGTACCTGGTTATTGTCTGCCGTCGCGAATAGGTCTAGGACTGGGAGGCCAAACCAGATGATGGAAGAGGTTTGGATGAATGCTTCACTCTGCCTGATCTATCAGCGTCTGGCTCAGCCAGTCTGCTTGGATGTTGGAGACCCCTGAGATGTGTTCTGCCCTGAGAGATGACAGGTGAGATTCCGCCCACTGGCACAACAGGTTGGACTTCTGCATCAAGGACCAGGAACATGTTCCCCTGTGTCTGTTTATGTGTGCCTTGGTCATGAGGACTAATATGTGTCGGGCCTGAACTCTGTGCTGCAAGTGTCTGAGGGCGAGGTGAACCGCCCACAATTCTAGCCAATTTATGCTGTTTTGGCTCTATTCGAGGGACCACTGATTCTGAGCTACTAGGGCCTGCATGTGTGCCCCCCATCCTGTCAGACCTCCGTCGTAAGTGTGAGACCACATGGCTCTCTGAACAAGGTCCCTTTCAAAATCACCGGTGACTGCCACCATTTGAGAGAGTGTAATACCTCTCTGGGAAGGGGGACCCTGAGAGGAGAGCTGCTCCTATCGGCCTTTTGATGTGGAAGCATGAATCATTGAAGGGTCCTGCTGTGAAACCTGGCCCACAGGACAATCCTGAAGCAGGATACCATCTTGCCCAAGGCTTGTGAGAGAAGAAGAAGGGATGCCTTGTGTAGACGTAGCACCTTCCTGACAAGTTCCATCAGACTGAGAATGCGGTCATTGGATAGGAACACCCTCTCCGCCATGGTGTCTATCAAGACCCCGAGGTGGAGAAGGCAAGTGCTGGGAACAAGTTGACTCTTTTTGAGATTCACACCGAAGCCGTGATTCTGCAAGGTGTGAATAGTGAGGGCGAGATCTCTTTCTGTCTGAACTAGAGACCTGGACAATAAGAGGATGTTGTCCATGTAACAGGGAATCCGAACTGGGGATGACCTGATGTGGGCAGCTAGTGCTGCCAGTACCTTTGTGAATACCCTGGGGGCAGAGGATAGACCGAACGGAAGAGCTCAGTACTGGAAGTGCCTCCCCCCATAGGAGAAGTGGAGATATTTTCAGTGGTCTATGAAGATGGGGATATGAAGGTAAGCTTCGATCAAGTCTACCGACATGAGGAAGTCACCTTTCCTGACTGCCTGGAGGATGGTGTGCAGAGAATGCATTTTTAACCGCCGATAGATAATATGGTGGTTCAATGTTTTTAGATCTAAAATTGGTCTCCATCCCCCTGAGTTCTTCGGTACTACAAACAGGGAATAAAAACCCTGCCCTTCCTGATGGGGAGGAACTGGTTGGATGGCCCAGGTCTCCAATAGGTGCTGAATGGCCTGTTCCATCAGTGCCCTCTTGCGAGGACACTGAGAGACTGGGCAAGGCATGAAGTGTTCCTGGGGTATAGAGAGGAATTCTAGCATGAGACCAAATTCGACAGTTTTGAGTACCCAATTGTCTGTTGTGATCTCCTCCCGGCAGTGGGCAAAGAACGCAAGGCGGCCTCCGATCGGAAGAGTCCAGATAGTCACTTCCTATGTGAAAAATGGTGGTTGCCTCCTCCACGGTAAGATTTCTTGGAGGGGAAATGCTGTGTGTTTCTATTGGACCTGTCCTGGTGAGATCCCTGTCTGGAAGTGTAGGATTGGCGTTGTGGATGGGGGAACTGCCTTCCCCCGCCCACTGGTCAAAAGGGCGATCTCCTATAGAAGGAAGTGGGCTGACTGTCCTGTTTCTTGTAGATGGATGAAAGGACCTTGCACTTATCTTTAGATTCCGTAAGGTAAGGATCTAAGGGATTGTCAAATAATTGGGTGCCACTGAATGGGGAGGCTGCTAGGTGCCACTTGGTACGGACATCTGCCTGCCATGGCTTGAGCCAAAGCAGACGCCTGGCCGTGACTGAAGAGGCCATGGCTTTAGAAGCGAATCTAGCAGCTTTAAGGGAAGAATCAGCTGCAAATTCACCCACTGCCCTGATCTTGTTGAGATCCCTATGTGATCTAGTGTCAGTAGGAGTGATGCACTCCTAAAGCTGCTCAATCCAAACCAGGGCCGCCCTGGAGAAAAAAGAAGTGGCTGTAGAGGCCCTAACAGCCCAGGCCCCAGCCTGATAGTTTTTGACTAAGGTTTGATCTGACCTTTTCTTCTCAGGCTTGAGAACCTCCTCAGGGGCTCCAGAGATCACAGTAGGTGAAGACAGGGCTGCAACTGGTGCGTCCACTGGGGGAGTCTCAAAGAACTTGGTGAGGTCTGGTACAATGTTGTAGAGAAGTTTGTCAAAGTTGGTCAGCTGTTGGCCTGTGCCTGGAGACTCCCACTGCTTTTCTGAGCCTCAAAATGGCCACCGCTACCTTTGCAAGCTTTTCCGAGCTGAAAAATGGTGACCGATACTAAATGTGGCCAGGCGATCTGCAGAATGGCCACCGGACTCGCCTGGAACTGCTGCGCGCGAAATGACTGGTCGTGCGTCCTTCCGAGTGCCCAGAATCAAGGAACGCCGCAGGGAAACAGCAGTGGAGCTGTAGCTCATGAGCTGGCCAATCTGATTGCAAGGCGGGCTTCCTGAGTGAACTCGTGGCCGCAGACAATCAGAAGGCTGAGGAGAGGCAGCCAGAGATCAGTTTTGAATTTCCCTCCAATTTGTAGAATAAAGGATTATTTAAGGAACCAATTTAAAGGAACAAAATTTTTTGGGGGAAAAATTCACCAATTAAAGATATAATTAAATAATTTGGAGGAGAGATCAATTCTCACAGCCAGTCCAGGTTGGACTGAGTCTGAAACTGGTGAGGAGCCACAAGGGCCCAATGACATCATAAGCATAGACTCAGTCCGATTGGTTAATGGACAGAGCATATCCAGTCTGGCTGCTGTCTCTACAATAACAGGAAAATAATTGTTCTTTCTCAATAGTATTAGGGTATCAAATTTGTAGTTCCTTATGGAACTATTTATCCTTTGGGCATCAAAGCTTTGGGAGATTGGAAGAATCTTAACTTAACAATACAAGACTTAACAATATATGACTTTATTTTAGTTAATATGGTCAAAAATCTCATGTTAAAGTCAGCACATAAACCCTTCTAGTTATGATAACACTGAAAATAAATCATTTAAAGTTTAAAGGAATCTATGCATTCTCTTATGCCACAACAAGTAATTCACTCAATTTGAAATAAGTTATTCAATGATGCTTTAATCAACATAATAAATTTCCCCCCTTGTGCACCCCTAGAAACAAAGAATGGTACTGCTGTGACATCCATCAACTATGACACATAATCAACTTTGGATGGCTTGAGTAGGTGTAATGAAGAGGGCTAATGTGTCCTACTTCCTTGTCTGTTGATGTAATAATTTTGAAAGAGGAAGACAGGTTTGAGTACACATCGCAGAAGCTATTCCGGGGGTGGATTGATGGAATATAGCTATTTGCAGCTTTATTTTCAAATGGTGTCAGTCCAACACAAAGATATATTACAGAATCTGAAACTGTCTAAGGACTTCAGCTTTGTTTGTGCCAAGACATGAGGGACATCTGCATAGGTAACAAAGATCTTTATCTTTGAATGTGCTGTCTCCTGGCATAACTTTTATAGGTCTATTTTCTCCACTGTATTTGTATAATTTTTCCCAGGAATGCATAATAAAATAATAAAGATAATTTTCAAAATCGCACTATAATAAAAGTGACATTAGCAGTTGCATATATCAGTGTAATTTCTGGGGAGAGTGTGACTAACTATATGAATGATGTTAAAAGTCATTACTTGATAAATAATGCACAGTGACTAGGTTCATACAACACACAAAACGAATAAACTATATCTTGCATGACAATCTATGATTATTTTAAATCAATGCATTTCTTGATACATACATATACAGATATACAGACAGACAGACAGATGATAGAAAGATAGAGATAGGCAGACAGAACAAGATAAAGAGTTATTTGTGTCATGTGTCTTTTAGATTAGCAGGATTAAATAATCCTGAGCTGCAATGTTTGTTACCTGTATGTTCTTTATACTTGAAGCTGACAATGAAGCATTTACCTATTTAGCATTTTAATATTCAAATTTTTTAAGATTAAGACATAGTGGAAGGAATAAAAAATGCTATGGTTTTTCTCATATGGAACTTTCCTTAACATACCTTTTATTTTCATCTTCTATGCAATTTTGAGAGATGCATATATTGCCTGTGTATCAGGATCAGGACGCTACAGTAGCTCTGTTCTTATACATTGCAGTACTCAGAGTTAAAATTATTTGAATAATAAGTCATTTAGTGATCTAAATCCATGTTGACACCCAGAAATATTTTTATGTGAATTAAGTGAGATAGTGCAGAACTGGAGTAATGTCTGGGTAAAGACAACATTGCTATATTTAAATTAAATCCTTTCAAGCAGCTGTTGGTGTGCAGTTACTACTGAATAGAGTTTAAAGGCCCAGTGTCCTCTCGATTACCAAGATCACTAAACCATGTTCAAAAATGGCTTCTGCCCAGATCATACTTAAGGTGACCAGATGTCCCGCTTTTGGCGGGACAGTCCCGCTTTCCAATAATTTGCCCCGTGTCCCGCGGCATTTTAAAAACGTCCCGATTTTTGGCAAGTAAATACATCGTTTGCTGGACACAGAGTGCAGTCTCTGTACTCTGCAGAATGGCCGTGGAATCGTGAACGAAACCCCCTCCAGCTAATTGCAAACGGAGACAAATGCTGTTCGCCCTATCAGTCAACGCTTGCCAGCTTTCCATTGGACTTGGAGGCATCACCACATAGCCTGGCGTCCATCGTGCATTGATGACTTTGACGGCTTTGCTTGGGGGAGTTGTTTGTGATGTGGCAGAAGTGATTTTGCGGCAGGTGGGATCTCAGGGGCTATTATTTTTGGAGTGGAAGAGATGGATGTTCCGTCCAATTCCCTCTACAGATATCCTCCCAAATCTGGTAAGGCGGAGCGAGCGGGGGGGGGGAGGGGGTGCCCGAAATAGCTGCTTCCCTACTCGGCTGGGGAGCAGCAATAGGCACCGCCACCCCCCTGGGGACAGCAGCAGGAGGCAAGTCAATGCAACAGCCTCCTCAGTGAGGGAGCAGCACCACGGTGGGAGGAGCTAGTGAGCCACTGACTGACCCCGCACATCTTGTCGCGGACTCCAGCTCGGCGGGCAAAGGGGCAAACTAGGAAGCTGACGCAACCCCCCTCCTCTCTGCCCCCCCTCCGCAATCCCGGATGCCTGCTGCCGCTGTGCCTGAAGCATGGGAGTGCTCACCAGCTGGCAGAACACCGGAGTGGAAGAGGTGGATGTCCCATCCAATTCCCTCTACAGATACCCCCCAAAATCTGGTAAGGTGGAGTGAGCGGGGGGTCGGGGGAATATGCAAGAGATTTGTGGGGTCGGCGAATGGACGTGTGGGGTTGGTTGGTGGCTCACTTGCTCCTCCCGCCGTGGCGCTGCTCCCTCACTGAGGAGGCTGCTGCATCATTCGGGGCTCTGGAGGGGATGGGAGGCGCAGTTACAGATTCCAGTGCTTTTTCTGCCCCGCTCTTTCTTTCTTTCTTTGCTGCAAGGCCTTGAGATACTGGCTGTGCTAAGTGCCCTTTCCTGATTGAGCAGCAAAAGCTTCCAGGACTGGCCGCAGGACAATCTTGGTAGCCCCCCATGGGGAGAGCTGGCCAGAGTTGGTTGCTCCACTGATCGTCACCCTATTACTGTCTCATAGCCAGGTGACTGAGATTGCGGACGGGCCTTCCGCCCTAAATTAAGACTAAATTAATACTCTGGATCTGTACGTGAAGTGAGTAATGCAGTTCCAATCAATCCTTTTGTGAAAGGTGCGCTCGTGGTGTTTTATGTAGTAGGAAGATTCTTGCCATGGCTTCCACTCGGCAGCGGCCATGAATGGCGACCCCGGCCCTGCAGGAAGGGAGCCTTCTGCCGGTGCCAGCACCCCTCAGCTCCCGATCTCCCTCAGGAGGCGCCACCAGGCCAGCCGCAGGTGCTCCGGTCCACCATCCCCACCCCCAGATCCCCTCCAGCTGTGGGTGGGCAGGCGCTGCTTCCCGGCCAGAAGTGCGGCAGTTGCAACCCAGTTTGCAGAGCCCCTCGGGAGCCACCTGCGAGGGTCGCTGCGGGGCTACCTGGGTCTGAATGCCGGCGAGCTGAGCCGTCCCCGCGGGCACGACAGCCTCAGAGCCCCCCCAGGATCCGCTGCCTTCGCTGCGCAGCCTGGGCGACTCTGCGCCTCTCTCCCCGCACCCCAATCGGAAGGCAGGAATCCTCCTTCCGCCCTAAATTAAGACTAAATTAATACTCTGGATCTGTACGTGAAATGAATAATGCAGTTCCAACCAGTCCTTTTGTGAAAGGTGCGCTCGTGCTGTTTTATGTAGTAGGAAGATTCTCGCCATGGCTTCCACCTGGCGGCAACCATGAACGGCGACTGGAGCCCCGCAGGAAGGGAGCCTTCCGCTGGCACCAGCGGCTCTTCAGCTCCCGACCTCCCTCAGGAGGTGCCACCAGGCCGGCTGCAGGTGCTCCGCTCCCCCCATCCCCACCCCCGGATCCCCTCTAGCTGTGGGTGGGCAGGCGCCGCTTCCCAGCCAGAAGTGTGGCAGTTGCAGCCCAGCTTGCAGAGGCCCTCAGGAGCTGCCTGCAAGGTTTGCTGCACGGCTGCCCGGGTCTGAATGCCAGCGAGCTGGGCCATCCCCGCAGGCACGATGGCCTCAGAGGCCCCCAAGGATCTGCTGCCTTCGCTGCGTCGACTGGGTGACCCTGCGCCGCTCTCCCCACGCCCTGATCGGAAGGCAGGAATCCTCCCTGGTGGCCTTTGCGAATCACCTTCCCCGTGGGCTTTGCAGAGGGATTTCTCCACATTTTGCGGGAATCCGGTTCTGTCACTCAGTTTTATACAGCTCCGCCACTTTCCAGGGCTGCGGACTGCAAGTCCCAGGTTCCGGGTTGGATCGCCTGCTGGCTGGGAATTCCGGGAGTTGAAGTCTGAGATTGCTAAACTCCGAGGCGGCTTCCTTCCCATGAGTCCCGGACCCCCAATATCCCCGGCCTCCCCTCCCTGGCACTTCCCCCTTGACCGGTGCATGAGGGGCCGAGAGGATTCAAAGGTTTGAGAGTTTTGGCTCTCCGGTTTGTCGCCTCTTTGGTGGAGTTTCACATTCCTTCCTTTCCTCGGATCCCTCCATCTGCTCTGGTCCCTGTCATCGGTCCCATCATCCTCCCTCCCAGGGTTTTAAGGCATGGCTTCTCAAAAGCACAGCGGCGGAGGAGGTGGCGACGGCAGGGGTAACGCAGTGCCCAGCTCAGGTGCTCCGAGTGGAGGAGGAGGCGGCACTGCTGCTGCCATGGGCAGGGGTGCCAGCAGGAGCTTTGGTGGCTTCACCTCAGCCACAGCGCCAAGTGGCAAAATTTTAAATCAAGAACACACCACTCCCCCCAATGGTGTCCCGCTTTACCAATTTTAAAATCTGGTCACCTTAATCATACTATTCACTAAGATAACTAGAAGAGCAAAAATCCTGGTTCGCATGGGCTCCACACTAATCTGAAGTGATAGTTAGAATAGACTTGATTTTACTGTGTTTTTATTTTATATCCCATTTTCCACTTGTATGCCTACAAAATTTCAATTTATAACTAAAATAAATGAAGACTGATTTTAGCTCTTTGTATTGTTTTCATTTCCTTACCTTTCTTGCCACTAAACTGGCATGAAATTATAACTCAGCTTAATGTGAGTTCCCTGGGGATCACTTTGACTTCTTCTTTTTCTGCCCACTTTCCAATTCTGCAAATAATGTTTTTGAAATGCAAGTATGGTTTTATTTTTGAGTAATTTATCTCAATTTTTATTGGAGCATTCTAAGTAGGATTCATGGACCTGTTTGCTTTATTTACTGTTCATATTTTAATAAGGTTAAGAGGAAATAATGCTTAAAGAATGTTGATATGTATAAGGGAAAAAAAACCATAAACACTGTAGCAAAACGTAAACGTAGATTTATTAAAGCTCAGTTCTAATTATTTTTTTAACAATAATGGCATGATACTGTTAAGAGTAAAGCATCACTATAAAATTATTCATTGATTTTTTAAAAGTATAGCTATAGCAATATTTTAATGCAACATAAGCAAAGACATAAAAATTAAGAGAGTCATAGCTTTGGGTAGAAATCTTTGACTAAGCTTTTTTAACTGTTTATGAAAGAATTAACTACTCAGAGATTTTAGAATATACTTGACCAGGAATTTTGTATTAAATATTATTTTTATTCATCATTATACTTTGAAACCATGTGTTATTGTGTTTTGTGAACCCAGACAGTAGTTAAGCCACAATTTAATGAAATCATTCAAGGAATAAGCACGCAAATCCACTGCTTTTCCTTCATTTTCTTGCTTCCAGAGCAAGAGTTTTTTACTTTTTATAAAAGTATCAAATCAATGCTTGAACAATGTGGCACCTGAGTGTCATTCTAATACAAATAAAACTAATAAAGTAAATCATAATTGTTACATTTAGTCACCTTATGTATTTATTATAATAATATGCATTTATAATGGGTTGCAATCTATCATTGTTCAATTGTTCCACATTTTCTCTTATTATTACTTCCATTTTATTATATACAAATATTTACACTAATATTCCCCCTTCTCTTATTTCTGTCACTTATTCTAGGTTTTAATCATGTCGACCCAATGAAAGAAGTCTCTGAGACTTGAAGTTCCTCAAAATTCCATTTTATTGGAGATGTCATATTGGCACCTGGCAAAACCCAAATCTGAGAGTTCCGGGGTTTCCCCACCCAAAAGAAAGTCAAAGATCCATCCCCTGCACCCACAAGTCCATCATATGGTCCAATCAATTCAGCATCCCAACTGGAGAAATCCCCAGTCACTCCCATCCAGGTGCAGGCCGAATGCCCTTGACTCCCAGAGAAAGGAATGTTGTTATGGCTAATTCTCCACTAAATGTGGCAGCCCTGAAGCGCCAACAAAAAAGATGGCTTGCAAGATTGACACTCTTTTTTAGTTATTTGGAGGTGTGCTTATTAGATTAGTACACAGTTTCCTGAGTGCACCTCTTGCTCCCTTTCCTAGTTAAATATCACTAATTTGGATTTCACTTAATATATTTAGTTAACATTATAAATATTTTTTTAAAATTTTTAAGTGCATATGTCATTGTGAATATAATCTTCTTATATTTAAACATATTGGCTATTAAAATATATCAATTGCTGATTTGGAGAGATGCTTTGTGATGCCAACAGCATTTGATTTTTGCTTCTAATTCGGGATGATTTACAGAAACTATTTTATACCAATAACCCCAAAGATCCTATTCAGTTGCATGAATCATTCATTATATCTTTTCTATTTTTTAATCATTATTTGGTCCACTAAATGATGTTTCCCATAATGTCATATATTAAGCTTGCTTAGGTGTCTCTGTTCAGTGTTATGAAAGAAGTGATGAAAGATTTGTGGAACAAAAGTTAGTAAGTATTAAATTTATATCAAAAAAGTATCTGTTAGATTAATCCTATCCATTGATTCCCTCAATATAAAATAAATCTAAAAATAAATAAATCCTGATGACATTTCTAAGTCACTTGTTCCTTCTTTCTTTTACTTTTTATTTCCTCTTTTGATCTTTTTATTATATATCTTCTACAATATTCAATAAAGGAAGGAAGGAGGGAAAAATATCCATAATGAGAGCTAAGAATGTTTATTGACATAACTGAACTTTACTGAAATTAATACAAGCTACCAATAGACCTCATAGAAAATTCTATAATAGTACAAGGCACTTACTTCCTTTTACTAAAATGGACCAAATTTCTATCACACTGAACAACTTACACTTAATTTTATTCATGCTGCTACAATGCCATTAGATAATGATCAGTGGTGCTGTGTGTCTGTGTCAGGGGTGGGTTTCTCGCCCCGTTCCAACCGGATCGGTTGGAACGAGGCCGGCGGCGTCCTCACGCACGCACGTGGCGCGCGCGTGCACGCACACGGCGCGCGCACACATACTAGCGTCTGCGCGATGCTCCAGCTGCTCCTGGAGGATCGCGCAGGCATTCTGCGCATGTGTGGAAAGCGCAAAATTCGAAAAAACCGGGTAAGGAGCGGGCATGCGGGCGCGCGCGGGCGCGGGGGGGGCTTCGCCGTTCCCGGAAGTTACTTACTTTCGGGTTCGGCGACCAACCGGATCGCAGGGACCGGTGCGAACCGGTCGAAACCCAGCCTGGTCTGTGTGTATCCCCACCCCCAATTATTTTACTTATTTATTAGACCTCTGATTTGTCATTAGAGATTTCAATCATTTTAGTGAATTTTGGGTACCTGTAAAATGGTGTGAAAATATAATTTATTCCTTTGAATTCACAAGGGAAGAAGAAAGCAACATCACATTACCTTTCCTGGATATCTTCATCAACAGAAGTAATGATGGCAAATTAGAAACATAAAATGTATCGTAAAACCACCCATGTCAATCAAGTGCTGCACTACCAAAATAACAGCTCTATCTCCCACAGGAGAAGTTCTGTAAAAACACACTGCTGCAAACTTGAATATCAGGAAAAGGAAACAGATTCATATAACGTCTTCCAACAAAATGGATACCCACACAACTTTATCAAAAAATGCAATGCAAGTTATGAAAGGGATAACATTGCCATACATCAAAACATCGCAGAAATAACCAATGGACTATTACAATCACGTGACATCAGCATAGCACGCAAAGCAACTAAAGCCCTCCAAACTACCTAAATAAAACATAACACATAATATTATATGGACTCAGCAGTTCCAGAAAGAGAAACAAGCAAGAATCACCTACAATAGGGGTGTAGCCAGGGTGTAGATCTGGCCCGTATGGCTGCCCTAGAAACAGCAAAGAACCAGCTCACAGTGCCTCAGCCAGTGAAAATGGAGCTTGGGAAGGCCGCTCTGTTTTTGGTTGCGATGGCCTCCTGCTGCCCTCTGCCAGCAAAAACAGAGCTCAGGGAGGTGCCAGTTTTCACTGGCAGAGGACAACAGGAGGCCATCATGGATGAAAATGGAGTTTGGGAGCCTGTTTTCAATGACACACTTCTCAGGTCACAATGAACGCCTCTGACACAAGTGATGTCAAGCTGGCCATACCCACCCATACCCTGGCTGCCAAGGTCAAACACAACCCTGATGTGGCCCTCAATGAAATCGAGTTTGACACCCCTGATCTACAACATTCAGTAAAAGAGCTGTAACAATTACTATGTAGGACATACAGGAAGAATATTGAAGACCAGCAAAATGCATCTATGAATATCAACTAGCAAGCATAAGACATGATGAAAACTTCTTATTTTCATAACACATGAACAGACATAACCATATTTTCAAATGGAAACTATGATCATCCTAGACCAAGCCAACTTCAAAAATGCTAGAGAATTCCTGGAAGCCTAGCATTCTGACAAATCAGCCATCAACAGGCAAATAGACATAAACAACATATACATACAATGCAAAAGAGACAATCAACAAGTAAAAAAGAAAACAAAAATGTCAAACACTGCCTCACCAGAAATCAATACCCAGATAATCAGAAATTAACACAAAGATTAATACTAGACCAACAATCAAAAAGAAAACATCAGCTATCAGTGTATACAAAATTATGAGCTGGGATACCCATAACAAGAAGTCAGTCAACGGGAACTGTTTGGTGACTAAGAAACAGGATCTATTGTCAACCATGGGAGATGGCCTGGAGCCTGGGTATGGCTTAGTTTAACTGGTCTGTATATAAGAGTTTGTTTGTCCTTGGATTATAGATTCTCTGCTTCTGTGCTTCTGTGCTTCTGAGTTCTGGTGGTTCTGACTTCTGCTTCTTGTACTTGTACTTGCTATGCAAGAGCTTTATGAGTATTGTATATATGCATCATGTTTTATATTATTGTATATGAACAAGTTTCATCTATAAATGAATCTTGCTGAATTATTTACTTGTGTGCTGGTTGGATCACTTGCAAACTACAACACAGCCCAATCAAGCCCACTTCCAGCAACACTGACACAGCAAATATATAAAATGAGACCAAAATTGCATTGCCAGTTAGCACTGATGATGTTGCCTGGTTTGCTAATGAAACTTCTGCAAGAAACAAGTGGAGAAAGGACCAAGGATCCCACAACTATTTATAGTTTCTGAATCCCCTATAGAAGATAATTTAACCTAAATCCCTTATAAGCATCTGATACAGAGGCTGACCTTGGAGAATGTCACATATTTTTGTTAGACCAGTAATCTTTGTCTCTGAATTCTAAATTCAGAACTCACAAAAAGATGCCAAATAGACTAGAGGTCAGATGCAAGTCTGATGTCTTTGTGTCATAATAACACAGATGATATTACTTGTACTTATCAGATGCCAGGCCATCAAAACCAAATAATTTTATGCAAACAGTTTATTCTCTTTTCTGCAATATAGATCTTTAGTATTTTTCGGAGAGATTTCTTTTTTCTACTACTTTAAATACCATGTTGTTTTTAATTGGATGTTGTCCTAAGCTGGTTTTGAGCTGTGGCAACCTCATAGAATTAATTAATTAATTAATGATCTTGATTACTAGTAGTCCAGTTATTTCAAATAGTGCTTTTTCAAAAGGCAACTGTTCTTTGTTCTTTTCCTTGAAGAAGATCTTTTGCTTCTCATCCAAAAAACTTCTTCAGTTCAGACAGGATGTGTGCTGTCCCCGCTCCACACACACATACATACACATATGGCAATAATTCTACATGTGCTTATTCAAACTACCCAAATAGGTCTTCAGAAAGCACCCCGGTTGACGGAGACAGGCGCTGACGTCGCAACGACACGACATGTGATCTTGGAGCTCCGAGATCGTAGTCGATACTTTTGCCACTGGACAGTCCTTTTGGACCTAAACCGTCCCGAAGACATGGTGACAGGGAAGAGTATGTCTTGCTGATCTCAGGGAGATCGCAAAGTCCCTGATTGAGCCAAGAGAATCTCTTCTTGCCGGCGACAGAAGCACAGCCAAAAGCTGCTGAAGTTGGGACAGCTCCAGAACGGGAGGAAAGCGGAAAGAGAGTGTCCATCTGATGAGGAAATCTTATTATTATAAAAGAGACTGCCACCCCAAAATTAAAGCTAAATTAAATTTGAAAACAGAAGAAAATAAGCAGCGAAATTAAACTACATTGGACAGTGTGTTATCCTTTTTTTAAATTTACTTTTATGGATGGAATTTTTGCAAATATTTCCTATTTTTTAAAGGAAACGGATTAGTTTTTCTTCTTCTAGTTCTTTTTTTGAACCTATGGATTAAAATATTTTTCTTTATTTTTATAATAATGGTTCGGATGGGTTTTTTTTCTATTTTGCTTCACTTAAGAATTTTGTTTCTTTTAAGCCTGGAATATAAAGAAGATATAAAAGGAATACAAAGAGGGTTGTAATATCAAAGGAAAAGGAAGTAACACTGCCACTTGGAGGCTGGAGGCCTTTCTTCTTTCACTTTGATCATTTTGACTTTGTACTTCAAGGTTCCTCAGCTTGTTTATAGAGTGATAAGAAGAAGAGCATGGGCTGTTTTTACAGGTGTTCTTTGGGAGCTTCATTGGCAGCTGGAGAGAAGTGAAAAAAAACTTTGTTTTGAAAGATTATAAATGAATTTGCGTCAAATATAATAAAAAGTTGTGAATGCTAGAGTGGCAGTGTGTACCAGTTGGAAGATTGGCACAACATAAAAAAGAAACCTTAACATTGCAAAAGATTATGTTTGAAATTCAAAAATTATTAGAAGTAACAGAGGAAATTGAGAAGAGATTGGAAAACATAGATTGTAAAACAGTAAAATTTAATGGAAAAATTGAAGATATTCATCAAATGGAAAAAGTGGAAGTTAGAGTCCCAAAAACTGAAGGGAAGAATGAACAAAGGGACAATTGTTGATACCAACAGTGAACTGAGCGTGGTTGGAAATGGAAAGAGTGGAATATGGAAACAGGGGATAGATGGATAGGAACTCTACCCCAGATTTCAAAGTATAGAAGAAGAAAAAAGAGAAGAATTGATGGATCTAAGGAAAGAAATTTTGTCAGAAGCACTACTGATAACCAAAGATAAGCTGATTAAAGAAGCAGATGGAGGGTTTTGCGATTATATAAGTTATGCAACAAGCAACAAGTTGCGAAGAGAAGTCCATACAAATCTTATTAAAGAAACAACCAGAAGACTAATTCCACAAATGGCAAGAGACATAAGACTGCACTATTACTGGAAAGACAGAGGTTGATATATGAAAGCTTATAATAAAAAATTAGTCAAATTTAGTTAAATTTAGAGCATTATGTAAAAAATGAAGTGATAATGGATATAGTTAGATAAATAATTGATAATGATAACAATGTATTCATATATATTGGTTTGATAACAGGAAATTTGATATAAATTGCCAGTGGTGACTACAAAAGGAAGTTTAAAAGTTCTGTTATGTATGAAAGCTTATAATAAAAAATTAAGTCAAATTTAGTTAAAAATAATGTATTTATATGTATTGGTTTGATAAAAGGAAATTGGATATATATTGTAAACAGTGATTAAGAAAGGAGGTCTAGAAACTTTGTTATTAAATATAATCAATTTTTATTTAGAACATGTCATAAAGATGTAATGTTACTGGATGATAATGGAAACAATTAACAGAATACCATTATGTATTTTTTTTAAATTTTGGAATATTTTATAGAAAAGGATGTAAAAACAATTATAGTCAAATGAAGGTTGAGGTCTGTGTGTGTGTGTGTGTGTGTGTGTGTATGTATGTATGTGTATATATATATACATAAGGAGTCGAGTTCTGTAGCTCAATGGTTAACACATCTGCCTAAGAAGCAATAGAGCACAGGTTCGATTCCCAGCAAGGGTATGACTAGCTGATGAGAGCTAAATAGCTTGAAATAGATCTATACTAGTCTCCCTTTATTTATTTATCAGCACAAATATAACAACATATATATATATATGTTGTTATATATATATATATATATATATATATATATATATATATATATATATATATACATACATACATACATACATACATACATACATACATACATACACACACACACATACATACATACATACATACATAAACATATATATGTGTTGCATTTGTGCTGATAAATAAATAAAGGGAGACTAGTATAGATTTATTTCAAGCTATTTAGCTCTCATCAGCTAGCCATACCCTTACTGGGATTTGAACCTGTGCTGTATTACATATTAAGCAGTTGTGTTAAGCACTAAGCCACAAGGTTCTCTTCCTTTATCAGCTGGGCCAGGGAAATAGGTATGTATTTAGTGTTACAACTCCTGGTATGTCCAAATATGGGAAGAAGCAGACTGCTTCCTTTCTCTGTCTATCGGCTCGTCACAAGAGACCATCATGACAGAAAGCCATTATTTCTACTGTTACCTTTGATACCTTTGTGTTGCATTTGTGCTGATAAATAAATAAAGGGAGACTAGTATAGATCCATTTCAAGCTATTTAGCTCTCATCAGCTAGCCATACCTTTACTGGGAATCGAACCTGTGCTGTATTGTATCTTAGGCATATGTGTTAACCACTAAGCCACTTAATATGTAATACAGCACAGGTTCAAATCCCAGTAAGGGTATGGCTAGCTGATGAGAGCTAAATAGCTTGAAATAGATCTATACTAGTCTCCCTTTATTTATTTACCAGCACAAATGCAACACAAATGTAACAAAGGCAACAGTAGAAATAATGGCTTTCTGTCGTGATGGTCTCTTGTGACAAGCCGATAGACAGAGAAAGGAAGCAGTCTGCTTCCTCCCATATTTGGGCATACCAGGGGTTGTAACACTAAATACATACATGCATGCATACATATGATTTAAAATATATAACTTGATATGAATTGTAGGTGATGACTGTGGAAGGAATGCATGAAAGTTTTTTGTAACCAATTGTCACACTTTCTACAATTTGTAATGGAAGATGCTTTTGTGATGTTTTTTGTGTTTTGTTTGTCTGTGTTTATTCAAAAATAAAAAAAAATCTTTTAAAAAAAGAAAGCACCCCTGTTGCACAAATCTGGATTCCAGATTCTGTACAGCAAGAATCACTGGGTAATTGTGTCCAATGGGCACACACAAAGTCCAGGAGTCAAACAGACCAGGATACAAAGCACAAGCACACAAGGCATAGAAGTGGGCACATTACTTTAGCAACACTCAGTATAGGATTAAGTAGAAAATGCAGGTGCAGCCTTTCATGAGAGGCGAGGTTGCTCCTTGTGAGTAATCTAGCTTACTGGAATTGTAAATGTCTCCTCTTTGCTCTACGTGTCCTTGAATCAGGAGGAGGTGGGGCTCCAGCTTTACCTCATTGCTAACAGGTAGCATCTGCTCCCAGTCATTGCCTGGAGCCTCCTGGCCAATTTGCTGTAGCTGTGGCTCACCTATCAGCCTATCACTCCTCTGATTGACCAAGTTAAGGCTGTTCCATCAAGCTAACATTCTCTGAGCCCTGATTCGATCAATACTCGGCTCGCTTTCCTCTGTAGACTCAAATTCCACCTCCTCCTCAAAAGTCACATATAGAGAGGGATCCAGGGGCTGACAAGTCCCAGCAAATAGTCTTTCAAGGGTGAATTGCAGTTCTTGGATAGTTGCCAGACACAACACTGCACAATGAAATACTTGGCAAGGAGTCTCTGTGAGACACAGACTCAGATAAGCAAGTCTTCACACTAATAAATGAACTAATTGTCTCCTGCAAACATCACTCCCCTTTTGCTCCTATTTATTCCCTATGGGAGGAGCCATTCAACATTCACTTGCCCCTTTACTTCCAAGTTGACCCCTGTTCCTTAATTGTTCCCTTGTTCTGACAGTTCTGAGCATGGACACATGGGGGACAGGCTCCAGATGTTCTTCTACCCCACTTATCTCTGACTCCAAAAGTAGCTGATAACCATCGTACAACCCTGGCCCCATCTCTGCCTCCGACACAGAGCACTCATCAGACTCCAGGACTGGCCCATTTTGATCCCCAACCTCCTCACTGTCCGAGTTTGCTGCCAGCTCTGTTGGCCACTGGCAGGACACAATAAATACAGCAGTGGCTATAGAAGGATCAATTTTTGATGAGGTAGCTGGGAAACTTATAATAGCACTTAAAGATATTACCCCATCAACCATTTAAAACCCAACCCAAGTGTGTGCTTTCCATCTCCAAAATCAAAATGCAAGGGAAGATTTGCATGTCATGTGGCAAGGGAACCAACTACAACAGTGTCCAGCATCAAAATATCTCAGTGTGACACTCAACAGGAAAGTCTCTTTTAAACAGCATTGCATGAATGCTAAAGCTA
This sequence comes from Thamnophis elegans, assembly GCF_009769535.1. Taxonomy (NCBI): domain Eukaryota; kingdom Metazoa; phylum Chordata; class Lepidosauria; order Squamata; family Natricidae; genus Thamnophis; species Thamnophis elegans. Next base: position 50,584,928 of record NC_045558.1, on the reverse strand, counting down.
AAGCCAGCTCGAGGAACAATATCATCAGAAAATTGATAAACTACACATGGGAAGCCATCTACATTGCGCACAGCATTGGTCTTCAGCATCTCTGCAGCAGGATATGCTACTCCAGGGTGAGGCGTATCTACAAGTTGATATTGTTGTCTATGAAGCAGTTCACTTAGGGACAGGTTGTCTCAAACCTATTCCAATTGATGTAATATATGTCATCTCACTGGCATTGCTCCAGCGAGAAGCAATTTCACAGACAGAAGTTGAAACTTTTAAGAGTGATTCTTTTAAGTGAACGTTTAAAATTGAGGCAAGATAGTGCTAGAAACAAGCTATCTGAACAGAAAGCACATTTTTAAACTGTAAAATAGCCTCTTCTTCTTAAATGCCTGCTCTCATTGGGCCTTCCTGGCTTTTCTCATATCCATGCAGATACCCAAACACAAGAATTTGTTCATGTTCTGCTGAGAAAGCATTTAGAGTGGGGGTTAATTTAGACTCACAAAGGAAAACTTTCATTAAAAAAGAGAGATTGCAAGTGAACTAGTATTAGTATCAGACTTCATGCTGGCATTAAAAATATGATCTAATCACTATTAAAGAGCACGCTTGGGAAATAGAAGATTGCAAAAAAAGAAGATTAGAAATGTAGATACTGAAAGTCACAGAAATGGTCCTAGACAGCAACTGGTTGTTGATGTTGAGTTTTTAGTCTCCTATAAATAAATACATGGAGGAAGTATCTAAATACATTCCCAAAAGACAACATAGCCACTGGGCTGGTAAATCTGAATTGAATTGCTCATGGGGAAATTGGAAGATTGCCAAAAATAATTGTTTCAGAACAACTTGAGGAAATGTGCTAAAGAGGAATTACCAAGTTACCTTGGTAAATTTATTTTAGCTTATTTTTACAAACAATATATTTCCAGAATCATGGTTAAGAAGCTTATTCAAATGCATTCAAATGTTTAAATGATGAAGAGGAAGGCAGAAAGATCCAAATAGTAATAATTATCAAAGTATAACAGATCAGCTCAACAGATTTTGCCATTTTGTCTGTGTTGTTTGAACAAGGAAATTAAAAAGCATACAGAGTAAAAGACTTAGCAGTATAACCCTTGAATAACATTGCAACACGCTCACTTATTCTCATTGGCTGCACTATATCAAACCTGTTCCTCCAGGCTTGCAAATTGTAAAGCTAGACCACAGATAAGTAGAAAAAGAGATGATCATATTTATCTTAGTGTCGTAAATTACTGCCAGCACATATTAGATGATTTTTCCATGCACTGCTGTAAGCATTTTCATGGTGAACTAAGTCTCCCTCCTCCCTGTCTTAATATCCCTCAATAATAAATCCTCTCATTTTTGGATGTCATTTTTAACTAAACTATATCCAAGAGATTAAAGGGCTCTCTTTTGAAAATGATATATATCTATGTGCATATATTACAATTCACATTCAGACCAAAGAGCAGACCCAAGATTTTGGGCTTTTCCAGAGGCCAATAGAGTGCGGATGATTTATCTACCAACCTACACTGGACCAGCAGTAGGTTTTATACTGCAGTGTCTATAACAATCCTTTTTTCTCAGTCGCTATTTCTCTTATTTATTTACTTAAATTCTGTTTACCATGAAGACACACTTGAGGGGTTCATTATACCAGTGTTTTTCAACCACTGTGCCGCGGCACACTAGTGTGCCGTGACATAGTGTAAGGTGTGCCGTGGGAAAAACACCTGCCGGGTGTTTTCAGCGGAGCTCTTCAAAACAAGACTTGTTGAATTCCGCAGGTTTTGAGGCCATTCACTTCCAAAAAAACCCACTGCTTCCCCCAATAAGCCCGCTGTTTTGGGAGCGCTGCAGATTGGTCTGCTTGACAACCCCAGCCGGGGATTCTGGGATCGCGTTCGCGGCACCACGCAAATGCCCGCTGACTTGCATCTGGCTCCTCCGGGCTTGTTTCCCGGCAGAGAAATCAGGACAAGGAGATTGAACGCAAAGCAAGAGGAACGAAGCCAGCACCCCCGCTTTCCTAACAATGTCTCCTCCTCCTCCCCGTTCCCGTCACCCTCCCGCAGGCAGATTTTGGCCCAGACAAGCCGACGGGGCTCTTCTCGTCCCGGGAAGGGAGGAAGGGAGGAAGGGGCAAGGTTCAAGGCAAACTCGGGAAGGGGGAAATCGCAAAGCTGGAACGGGAGACCTTCCGCGATGAACACGAGCCCAAAGGGGCAACTCCGCGCACGAGCCTCGCCCTGAACCCTGAAAGGCAGAAGACCGCAGGACTCCCATGCGCTCCCCCACCTCCAGCAAAAGCAGTGCAGACGCTGCTCTCTTCCCTGCGCTGCCTCGGAAAGGGAGCCGCCGATCGCGCAGTTTCTCCCGCGATCACCCACCTCTGCCGCCTCTTCCCTATAGCAGTAGACTTAGCAGTAGACTTATATACCGCTTCATAGGCCTTCAGGCCTCTCTAAGCGGTTTACAGAGAGTCAGCATATTGCCCCCAACAATCTGGGTCCTCATTTTACCCACCTCAGAAGGATGGAAGGCTGAGTCAACCCTGAGCCGGTGAGATTTGAACCGCTGACCTGCTGATCTAGCAGTAGCCTGCAGTGCTGCATTTAACCACTGCGCCACCTTGGCTCTTCCCTGCGGCGCCTCGGGGAGCAGCTTTGCTCCCCCCCGTCAAATTCACTGGACTCGCTCCTGTAGGATGGCTCCGAAGCTAAAGCACAGGCTATACTCATGCAAAACAGTTCCAAGATTTTGAATGCCCTCAATTGGTCCTCTCCCAATACTGTTCCTATACTTCAATGATGCTGTTGTTAGCTTTCAGTTTTGGAATAATGAGTGAGGAACTAGGTAATACCTACCTCATACCCTTGGATGGATGCTAGCATTCTAGGAAGTATAATCTCAAGAGAGTGGATTTTAAATTGGTAAATTGATTTACACTTCACAAAAGACAATTGCAAATTGAGATAATTGTAAATTGAGAAGATATAGTCAATATAGGCACAGCATTAAATAATTTTAACATTTTCTAATGGTGGTGTGCCTCGTGATATTTTTCGTGAAAAAAGTGTGCCTTTGCACAAAAAAGGTTGAAAAACACTGCATTATACTATGCCTAAAGCAATGTTTTCTAACTGGTATTTTATATAAGTATGCAATATGTATGTGAATCTAAGTATTAGATGCATGGGAACATGACATCCCATGTTTTGCTTGTAAATTTAGCTAGAAGGCATTGTGGATACTTCATATTTATATGCTGAAAAAGTGAATGAGGCCCACAGAAAATAAAATGTATTTAAAATAGAAATACTAAAATAACTAAATGGTGTTTTTCTTTTAATTTATTTTGTTCATCCCTCCCACACACACAACACATGGGTATGGCAGTTTCATTTTGAAATGCATTGGACTACCATTAGCAGCTCAAATAACAAACAGGGCTAGTGCACAAGCATAACCAAGCTGTTTGGCTGGTGTTTTTCCCTCTGCAGTCTGGGAATGTCAAAACCTGCCGACAGCTAGAACTATTTTCCAGGTTTTCCTGATTAGTCTGACCATTTTTGACAAAAAATAGCTCGAGCAGATGAGAACTACTTATGCATCCTGTAGGTGGGCAGAACTTCATGAGGAATGTCATATTTAGCAGTATAGTTCTACGCTATCATTTCCTCAATGCAAATTTTAGATGTGCTAAAAAAACATTTGGATGATTTTTAAAGCTACTATAAAATATTTTCATGTATAAATGCAAATATAAAAATTCATATGATGATAAATAGAAAAAATGTGGTGTGAAGAAATTCAATTTTTGGATTATGTCATGTTAACATATAAACTTAAGTATAGCAGTGTTTACATGAGATTGTTCTTGTCTTCAATTTGGGATTTGGAAGCTATAATTGGTGCAAATATGGTAATTTAAGTAATCACTGAAGCTTCTTGATTAATTAGTTGCTAGTTAGCTTCTGAGTGAAATTCAGAATTTTGGTTGTTACCTTTAAATTTATCCATGGTTCAGAATATGAATATTTTCAGGATTTCTTAATTCTTTTCTTCTTCCTTCTTTCTTTCTTTCTTTCTTTCTTTCTTTCTTTCTTTCTTTCTTTCTTCCTCTTCCTCCTCCTCCTCCTCCTTCTTCTTTTTCTTCTTCTCCTCCTCCTTCCTTCCTTCTCTTTCCTTCTCCTACCCCTCTCTTTCTCCTTCCAAGCCTCAGTGTCATACAGTGCAGCAGGGTGGATGGTTGTCTTATAAACCTTACATTTAAGACAGGTTGGCATTCGTCTGTCATACAACACACCAGTGAGTTCTCACAAACGCATCCAGGCTGTATTCACCCTAAGTACTCCATTTTCTTGCTGTTGAGGCAGATTCCGAAATGGTTGAGGTAATCATTCCATGTTTGAATTTGCTGCTGTAGTTCACCTCTGGTGGTGGAAGCAAGTATAACATCATCAGCATAGAGCATAGTCCAGGATGCGTTCTGCTGCAGGTCATGTGTGATGGTATCCAAGACTAATATAAACAAAAGTGGTGACAATGTACAGCCTTGGTGTACCCCAACCATCATTGGGAATCTGTTGGAGAGGTCAGCTGTGCATTGTCCTTGCTGTAGCATTTTGACCCGGTCAATGAGTGGTTCAGGAACTTCGTGATCCTAGAAGGCATACAGATCAGTTAGTGTGGGACACAATCAAATGCCTTCTCCAGGTCTCGGAATGCCATGTGTAGTGGATGTCTCTTCTCAGGGTGTTTCTCTATGAACTGATGAGCTGCAAAGATGGCATCAGGTGTTCCATATTCTTTAAGGAAGCCATATTGGTTGATGGTGAGTTGGGCAATGCTGCGAATGCATTGATCAAGGATTCTCTCAAAGATCTTCATAGTGTGAGACAGAAGGCGGATTGGGCGATAGTTGGCACAGTCAGCTGGGTCAACCTTGTTTTTGAAGATGAGAACAGTTATGCTTCTTGACCAATCAGTTTGTACATGGCCAGTATTCATTACAGCATTGAAAAACTCAGCCAGCCAAGGTATCCCTGTGACTCGCACTTCCTTTAGTTCCAGAAGTCCGATGGGTCCCCAGTTTGACATCACTGCTCTAAAGTGTTGCCATGCATCTTATCTGTTATGTCTACAGATTTCATAGTCATATTTTCTAATTTCTTATACAAGCAATTATAAAAATGTTGAAAAAAATGATGTCTTAAAGTATATCCCTAGAAACCTCTCTCACTGGCATACACTTGCTGGAAAAAGTTCTTCAGCCATTTTGTCCATCTAATAATATGTAATGCAGTCCTCTTTTTGCTTTCACAGAATAGTTTGTCAAATTCTTTTGAAAAAGTCATTATGTGTAATATTCACTGCATTGCCATGATAAATTGAACTATTAACTCAATAAAGCGAATTTAACACCCCCTAAGCTTATTGATGTAATTTCTCTGGTTCTTAAAACTGTAATGATTGTTGCAGTCAGGTGTTCTGTAAGCATAATTTTCTTAGATTCACTGCCACACATTTCCTCTTTGAAGTGGAAAACAGGAATTATGGAACTTTGCCCTTTTCTTTTCAATTGGTACTCCCTTATTGAAGTTGTAACCTACATTCCACTAAAACTTGAATCTTAATTTATTGTCTGTAGCATATATTTTGGAATGTTTGGTTTAGCATAACACACAAACATACCACACATAGAGAGTGTATGGTAATCTACCCAGAATCTTTCAGTTGGGGTAGATATGAAAATGAGAAGAAAGGAAGGAAGAAGAGAGGGAAGGAGGGGAAGGAAGTAAGTAAGTACTTATTTACAAGAATTTCTTATGTATTGAACGCATTTTCGTTAATACTTGGGGAAAAGAATGTACGATTTAGTCTGACAAACTCCTAGTTATACTTAACTCAAATCTAGGCATTAACCTATCATATGATTTATCTGTTTGTAAGAAACACAATTACATACAAACATTTTTGAAGTAATTTGTCTTTCATATATTGGTATTATGTTTTGTCAAAATGATATCAATAGAGGCTTGCATCACACACTGCCTTTCAGTTGAGCCTTTCATCTTTTAAATCATTGCACATTTAGACAAAAACAATACATATAATTTATGCAATCAAAGGTGAGCTGAATAAAAATATGGTATAATTTTATCAATTTTAAACAGTATAATATTTCTATATTATAACAGATAATCCTGCTCTACTAAATAAGCAAATATAATTCTTTTACAGTAGTTGAAATACTACATTATACTTAATGCATTCAATACCGCAACAAATAAGATTAAGAGATATTCATTATTAAAGTCCTGTCTCTATATAACCGCAATGGATATGTCCATTTAGGAGAAATTTCACTTTTCTTTTTTCTTGTATACCAATTAATGCAAATGATTTTGAAATAAACATGTCACATGAAATTGTGTACAAATTTCAAACTATAATAGGCTGGAAAACTTAATTGCTAATAGAAAATTACATTCAAGGTGTTGGTTGTCATCTCTAAAGCTCACCATAGCTCAACATGGACCAAGGTTATTTGAAGGTTGTTCGTCTGATGGGACCAAGAAGGCCTTCTCCATGGTATCTGCTTCCCTTGGAACAACATTTATATGGAAATAAGATTGGCCCCATTTTGGCACTCTTTCAATAGGCCTTGAAGACATAGCTTTGTCAGTGTGGCTGAAGAACCCAGGGTGATACAGACCCTAACAAGTGGTTGTTGATATATTGTAAATAAATCACAAACAATACTTATGTAACACATGAGAAACTACTGAAATCAAAATTCTTGACTCTCTCACATGGGCAGTTCCTTTTGGAATCCCTTTGGATTATTGTTGCTTGTAGATGCATAATCATTCAGGAGTCTTAATATAATTTTGTAATTTAAGTTTGTTTCTATTAAAGAATTGAAGGAGATGAGAATCCAAGTTCTCTTAACGGAAAGCAATCTTTATGAATTCAGAAAGTTGTCGTATGTAGATGTTTTGCTTTTATCTTTCTCTGCCAAATTGATCAGTTGATTTTTTTAAAATACTAATTATGCCCTTGCAGCAGGTTTGCATCCCATTAGATGCCCTCCCTAAGTACAATTTTAAAGAAAATTGTACTTAGGGCTGAAAAGACATCGGCTAAGATAGTGAGTCTGTAAATTATTAAACAATTTGAATGCTGACAGAGCTTGGGAAAAAATAAGCAGCTTCTTCAATCATTACACCATGAGAGGTGTGTTTTTCAATTAGATGCAATGGCTGACAAAGCTTGAAACCCAAATATTGTTCAATTGCTGAATCTGCCCAAGATTTTTTGAAAAAAATATTAGTTGTTTAACAATTTTGTTTGCAGTATTTGGTCTTGCCCTTGGTTTCTGCCATGGAAAGTAAGTCCAAACGACATTCTTGAAAAAGCCTAGAAAAGTATTTGTTTTTAAAAGAAGTCCAGCTGAACAGAAGTAGAATAAACTACATTACACTACAATTATGCACTTCCTGATATGAATCTTCATTTTACTTGCTCTCTTTCTGTCTCTTGGAAGTGTATCCTTATTAATTTATTTGTTCTGCAATAGCTTTATATGAATATATTCTGTCCTATTAGGAATTTCTGCTAGAGTCAAAGCGGTAACAAAGCAACATTAGCCAAATTAATCTAGTGTGTATTGGTTCGGTACAGATTTGTTAGAAGTTAGATTAGAACTTTGAAGATTCAACCCTTTTAGTCATGATAATTACTGATAATTTTGAGCCACAACGAATCTATGAAAGATTAAATGTACAGTGCATACATGAGGATCTATCTATCTATCTATCTATCTATCTATCTATCTATCTATCTATCTATCTATCTATCTTCTATCTATCTATCTTCTATCTATCTATCTATCTATCTATCTATCTATCTATCTATCTATCTATCTATCTATCTATCATCTATCGAAGCAAGAGTTTGTGAAATTCCAAAAAGGAGAAGGAAAAAAATCAAAGAAATTGAAAATGTGACAATAAAAAAAATAAATATAGTGTAGTTTTCAGCAAAATTCCAAGTATTCTTTCTTGTTGAGTTTACCTGAAGATTACCTGAAAGTACCTGAAGATTACTTCCTTGGTTTTCCCTTTAATCTCAATCTATGTTGCTACCCCTAATTCATTAATCCTTCTCAGCAGACTATTGTTTCCTCAGATTACATTCGTTTAGATTGTTGAACAATTTTCTCACAAAGTAATCCTTCCATTATTATAATTCACTGGAACATAACAGGCAATTGTCACAACCTATGAATTTTTTTTATACTCTCAACAATTTTATCGTTAAAAATTCATACTTACTGACATATATTTAGCCCTTTCATTCACAAACTACAGTCCATGTGAGTAATCCTTTTACATCCGTTCCAACCAACCTGGACACAACAAAGGCAATGGGGGAAGTCAAGCCCCATTTTATTTTATTATAACATATCCAAGTACTTGACATTATTCTTTGAAACATCAGTAACAACTACATAAGCATCAGCAGGAAGTAGTCTATATTAAATACATATTAAATATTATATGTGATATGTATAAAAATTGACCTAATGGACCGTTCACTTCTTTTAAATCTAAGGTGAATTGAGAAGTACTACCATGAAAACTCAAAAACTATATGTAAAAAGACATTTTTTAAAACACCTAAATTTTTATACATCTTTTAAATTATTTATGTTTATGAAAGAAAAAATATGAAAAACAAAAAATCATATTACTGTTTATTTGAATAATCAAAGCATGACTACTAATATTTAACATTCCCTCCATGGTATTTATAAAAAGATAGTTCATAAATAGAAAGTGATTAGTGAATGATAGTCTGCAACTCAACTGAACTCAAACCTTAAAGAGATGTTGCGGTATCCCAGATGTTGCAGTATCCCAGATGTTGGACTAGCACCGTGATGGAAAACCTATGGCATGAGTAGCACAAGTGATATGCGGAACCCTTTCTGAGGGCACGTGAGGCGTTGTCCTGTCAGCTCCAGTACACTGGCCAGCTGATTTTCAGCTGTTTTTTGCTTTCTGGAGGCTTCCCGGAGGTTGGAAGCCAGGCAACCCAGAAGTCGGAAAATGGGCCTTTTCCAGTCTCCACAGAAAGACTCTGGAGCCTGGAGAGAGCAAAAACAGGCCTTCCAGTCTGACCGGAAGTTGGCAAATGGGCCATTTTTGGCTTCCGGAGGGCTTCTGGGGGGGTGGGGGAGGCCTTTTTCGCCCTCCCCAGGCTCCAGACTCTTTCTAGGAAAAATGGGTCCACTGTGCCATCATGTGCTAAAAGTGGGGGAAGTGGAAGGCGCACACATTCACAGGGAAGGGCACATAGAATTATGGGTGTGGGCATGTGCACGCACGACCCCACCCCCATGCTCCCCACACTTTTGGTGCGTGATGGCAAAAAAGGTTTGTGTTATGTTATTGGTTTATTAAAGAAAAAAAGCAGGTTGGCACATGATTGCGCAGAGAAGGAAAAATAAAATCTACATCCAGTAAAAGACTTCAACATTTACTGTAAAATAGTTAAAATACTTGGGAATTTGACAAAAACTATAGGCATTTATTTAAAAATATTTTTTACCAAGATAGAAAAAGATAACAAGAGTATCAGGAGTGAAATCCTGTTGGTTCGGGGCCATTTGTCTGAACTGGTAGGGACAATAGGCCATGGTTCTCAGAACCTGGGGTAAAAATCCCTGGTGGCCCCACACTTGCCCCACCCCCGGATCCCCAGGCGCCCTTGCCTGGCCTGACTAAGCCACCTGGCTAACTATCAACCTTCCCCCCAACGTCCAGCTAGCTTACTTCACTCTTTGGACTGAATCCAAGAACGCCTGCTGCTTCTGAAATCCCTCAGCTGCAGCCTGCAATCCATCTCATTGGCTAGCAACTGAATCTGCCTGCAATCCATCGCATCGGCTAGCAACTGAATCTGCCTGCAATCCATCGCATCGGCTAGCAACTGAATGAAGGTTACTTGGGGGATTTTTTAGGATTTTTTGTTTTAGGAAATAATAATAATAATTTTAAAATTTTAAAGTTTTAGCTGCTTTTATATTTTTAGATTTGTGTAGCTTTCTGAGATTTTGTGTGTTTCTATAGTGTTTCAAACTCACTATACAAACACACAAAATCACACCAAGCTGCATGTGATATTTTGTGCTTGTTATAATTGGTTTTCTGAGTCCCCTGTGCCTCTGAGTTTCCTACTTGTTGCATTTTGTGTGCTTTTGCAATTCTGCTTGGGCAGGGGGTTGGACTAGATGACCTTCAAGATCCTTCCAACTTTATTAATCTGTTAAATCTGTTGCAGGGGCCAGTTTCTGTGAGATACATCTGCTTTTGCATTGTGTGTGAGTTGTTTAATGTTGCATTGTGAGTGAGTTGAATGATAGTGTGAGTCAATTGTGTGCTGCAATCCAGCTGAAATGCCCTGTGAAATGGCAGTTGCAATGATGTCTTGGAAATTGGCCATGCAGACGTTAGGCTGATTAATCCCTGTAGAAGTAGATGGAATACTGTCCACCCTCTGTAAGGCGGGTGGTGCAAATGAGGCTGCAGAAGACCCAGCTGAATTAACCTCCAGTGCTGGCCCCCAGATGCCAGAGACATCAATAGGAAAGAGAGGTTTAAGGGAAGCCTCCCTGCCCTGCCTGTCCCCAGGAGAGAATTGTAAAGCCAACTGCATCTAGGAATGCTGCGTTTGTATAGAAGCCTGTGAGGAGGAGGCTGTCTTGGAGGCAGACTTTTATAAATGTGCTCCAAGGCCTTTTCCTTTTGCTTTTCATATTGAGAGGCAGGCTTGGGGGGCATTTTAGATTTGCCAGCCTTCACTGAGGTTTTTGGGTTTCTCTTGCCTGTTTTAACTGCCTCTGAGGTGGCAGAGGTTGAGGACCTGTGAGGAGATTGAGTAGCCAACTGCCCTTCAACCAACTGGGAACATCCAAGCTCTCCAGAGGGCTCTGCTGTGACCATTGGTTCAGAAGAAATGGCGGTCACCATTTTAAATGGAGAAAAGGCACGAAAACGGAAAATAGTGCTTCTTGTCCTTTTCAGCAACGGCTAAGCTCCTTAGGAGAAACTGGCTAGAACACCGCTCCTTATCTAACTCCCCGATCACTGCTCCAAGAGCACAGGCCACTCTACAGCAGTCGAGAAAGCGTCCACAATGGATTTGAGTTAAGCTGCTGCGGTTCACTGCTCAATTGATGACAGGAGCGGTGGAGCGCTACCTGTGCAAAGCTGCTCCAAATGAGAAGGAATGTAATGTGAGGAAGGCGGCGATAGGAAAGCGCGGTGGTGTCAGACACTGATCAGCAAGCTACAGGAGTTTCAGGGATTAACGCCAAACACTTCAAGACTCCCTTCTCTCTAAGCCTTTGTGCCCTGAAAGGGCTTACAGGCTAAGACCTGCAAGGCAAGCTTCCCCTGCAAGGAGCTTTTGCCAGTCAGGGTCACTGTCAGACACAATCCAAAGACAAGTCACAAGCCAAGTCAATTCAATGTAAATAACTCATAAATCCAATATTTAGAAAGATGGAAAATTCCTCTCTGACCGGAACGAAGCGATGATATATCTATCCTCATTGAGGGACTGAGTTGGAACTGGGCTTCACCTAGCGACAAGGGTGTGGTTTCAACAACTGTCAGGCTTAGTCCTTGCAATGAGTGGATGAAGGTCAACCCAGCCTGGATGCTACCTCCTCCACTATGGAGAACAAGTGTGGATGGGCAAAGCTAGAGGAGCACTGTAGGATGGGTGGAGGTGGAATGGGTAGAGTGGAATGGTAGGGGCTGCATGGTGCTAGCCCCACTCTACCTTCTGCCTGATGGTGGTGGTGCCTGTCAGATGCACTGTGTAGACACTCATGTGAAAAAATAAGACACCCTCCTCAAAATAAGCCCTGGTGCTTATTTTGGGCCCCAAAAGAAAATAAGACCGAATCTTATTTGGGGGGGGGGGGACATGGTATAGTGGCAATTATATTTCTTATTAATTGCTGAGACCTAGCCGGGCATTATTATATTATAATGAGATGGTGAGGCATGGTGTGGTGTGTGGTGTGTGGTGTGTGTGTGGTATGGCAAGCGAATTATCTTGGCTTGCTAGTACTTCAAAATGATATAGCAGTTGGGGTTCACCATAGGTTCACCATCACAGAGTTAGACCTTTCATCTTTCTTTCTCTACAAAGATTCCCTGATACTAGAAAAAAAAATTCCCTGTCTTCATAGGGCAAAAAAGGGAAAAGACAGAAATGAAATATCTAAAAGTAAAACTCGCTCAGCCAATATTAATTTTAGATAGCAGCCTGTTCTGACCCCACCCCCCATGGGCCTGTGAATAAACCAGAACACAGGCTTGGCTGTTTGCCACTGGTCAATTACTGAGATAACGAATCCTTTGGCTGAGGGCCCAGGCAACTCACGTTCAATAGAGTAGCTCTGCAGCAACCCAGATAATTCAAACGAAGTAACATAGTCCAAACGAACCAACACGACTAGAATAGACAGTTAGATTTTCTTAACTACTAATTTGAACGGTTGTTTTCTGCAAATGTCCCCTCCCAACGCCTCACCTATAATCTCTCTTGGGGGGGGCAATCAACAACCACCTGTGCTTAAACATCTTCTGTGAGTCTGCCTATGGAGTTGCTGCTTCCGTTTCTCAATCCTTCTCAATCTAGTATCAGGGACAAACTGCCTTTGATCCTCCCCACTGTTCCGTGCCTCAGGTGCCTCCTGGTGGCCAACCAGCCTCCACATTGTCCAGAGCAGACTCATATGGTTCCTCGCTATCCGAGTCCATCAGCAGCTCAACCGGATCCTGCTGGGCCACAACAGCAGCCTAATAAGATCCATGCATTTAAAATTTGGGAAGAAACTGGAAAAAATGAAATAAATATCTATGGAGCTTTCTCACAAGATGATGGAGACATACATATTACATTGTTTGCAAATAACACACCAAATTCAGAAATTTCCAAATTTTAATGACACAATACATGTGTGTTGGCCATCCTCAAATCCAAATTGCTGTGGCACAAACTTACAGTTTTTCAGATGATGTCATCTGAAACATCATTTCCCAACCCATTACTGTGGTGGCCTAAAGTTAGATTTAATTATTCTGCTTTAATGTGATGTTTTATTAGAAGGTTTATTTGGCACCTGAGAAACTGAGGTGGGAGGGAGACTTAAAGAGGGTATTCTTTAGTCACAAAGAATTTCTTTTTAGTCAAGGAGAATTATGGTACATAACAAGAAATTACATTCCTCTTTCTGCTGGGAAGTTGAAAGTCAATAGGTTTATGACTGCCAGAAAATATATGTCTCCTTAACATGATACAACCAAGAAATTTTAAAACATTCACCATCTCTCTCTCTCTCTCTTATTAATTTCCAATCAATATCAAAGTGGTACCAGTAACATTAGATTGAAAAAAAATAATGTGGAAATCGATCCAGATCACAATAAAAATGTTTGGCATCACAATTCTCTGGTTCAAACTTAAGCAGTATTTATTAATGCCATAGTAGACATTTTTGAAGCATTCCAAGCAATAGAACAGAACGAACATTGGTACTTACCAGAATGTTGATTCTAATGATGGGAATGAGAGGTGCTACCATCCTGATTGGTCCTTAGACTGAGAGAAAAGTGTTGCAGCCACACCTCTACTCTCTTGCCCAGTTTCCTCAAGGTTGCATGGAGTACAATAATGATCTGTAATAGAAATCACAACAAGGATACCCCCTCCCAGGACATGCTGCTACAACTAATTAGGGTGGGAGGTAGCACCTCCCGTCCCCATCATTAGAATCGACGTTCAAGTAAGTACCATAGTTTGTTCTCAATGATGGGGAGCGGGACGTGCTACCATTCAGACATACCCAAGCTACCATCCACAGGGTGGGGAAGAAGTTATGACACTGTAGCGGATGTAGAAGCCACTATCTGCTGCAATACTCTGCGTCCAAAGGATGCTTCAGCCGGCGCATAAGCGTCTAATCTGTAATGTTGAATAAAAGACGTAGGAGAAACCCAAGATGCTGCCCTACAGATGTCTTCAAATGGTGCTCTAGTCGCCCATGCCACCATGGTGGTTTCATTGCGAGTTGAATGCGGGGTAATACCCTGAGGTGGAACCTTTCCCTTGGCTTCAAAGGCCAAGGAGATAGCCTTCCTTAACCATCTACCTATTGTGTTCGGGGATACTCTAGAACCTTGTGAGGCTGATTGAAAAGACACCAGCAACACTTCTGACCTGTGGAAGAAGACCATTCATCTGAGATAAATCCACAGAGCCCTGTGGACATCCAGTTTATGCCAGAGGTGCTCCCTTGTGTGGGAAGGAGCTGGACAGAAATTGGGTAACACTACCTCCTGCGCCCTATGAAAGGGAGTATTAATTTTAGGGAGGAAGGATGGATCCAGTCTTAATGTTACTCTGTCCTGATGGAAAACGCACAAGTCTTCTCAAGACCAAAGAGCGCCGAGCTCTGAAATACGTCTCGCCAATGTAATGGCTATTAAGAATGTGACTTTCAGAGTCAAGAGTTGGAGAGAGATGTGCGAATGGGCTCAAATGGGTTCAAATGGTGGTCCTGTCAGCACCTGAAGGACCAATGGTAGATCTCACGTAGGGAAACGGTGTATGACAGGAGGGGCCAGATTTACTGCACTCTTTAATAACTACTTGATGAGAAGTAGGTGAGATAAGGGAACTTGACCCTCCTCGGGGAGTACGGTGCACAGCACTGCTCTCTGGCAGTGCAAGGTATTGTGGGCAATTCCCCTGTCTAGTCCGTCCTGTAAAAATTCCAGGACCTGTGGTATTGAAGCCTCAGATGGGGAAATGGACCCCGACTTGGACCATCTGACGAATGCCGACCACGTGGCATTGTATATCCTTGTGGTTGACAGTCACTAGATGCCTCCAAGGTGGAGATAACCTGGAAGAAACGTTTGCCCTGTTTAGAAGGGCCTGTTCAAGTGCCAGGCAGTCAGTTTGAGCCACTGGGGCTCTGGGTGTATGCACAGACAGATCTCCTCCCTGGTTTGAGCCACAGGGGCTCCAGGTGTATGCACAGACAGATCTCCTCCCTGGGAATTCTCCAAGGTCGGGACACTGACAGTTGGATCAGGTCCACATATCATGGTCTCCTGGGCCAGTCCGGTGCTAGTAGAATTATCTCTGCTCCCTCTAACACTATTTTCCTGATGCTCCCTGGAAGAGGGGGAAGGAGTAGGAAGTGTATAGAAGACCCATCAGCCACCTGCA
The DNA here is from genome assembly GCF_009769535.1 of Thamnophis elegans. Lineage (NCBI taxonomy): Eukaryota > Metazoa > Chordata > Lepidosauria > Squamata > Natricidae > Thamnophis > Thamnophis elegans. The sequence goes on along the minus strand of NC_045558.1, from coordinate 50,569,595 downwards.
TCTCAGAGCATCTGTGTCCTTGGCTCCTCATGTCTGGTATCTTCTCACAAAGCATGGGAGTTGTGCATTTGCTGGGGTCACAAAAAGGTCTATCACTGGCATCCCAAAGCAGCAGCAGATGCAGTGAAAAAGGTCAGGATGGTCCACTGTGGCTTGATTGAGCCAATCTGCCTGGTGATTGGCAGTCCCGGAGATATGGTCCGCTATGATCGAGGCCACATGTGTCTTCACCTACGAAATAAGTCTGTGTGCCTCTGTCCACAGAGCTTTCGAGTGAGTCCCACTTTGCCTGTTCACATGTACCTTTGTGTCGATGTTGTCGGTGAGAAATAACACGTGCTTGTGTTGCAAGTCCAGCTGGAAGTGATGTAAGGCTAGACAGGCTGCCTTGAGCTCTAGGAAGTTTATGTTGTGATGTAGATCTGTGGTAGTCCAGTGTCCCTGCGCTATCTTCAAGCCCATCAGTACACCCCAGCCGTAAAGACTTGCATCTGTAGTCAGTTACTCTCATTGGCTCTCTGAATTGCAACCCACAGTTGAGTGCTGAAGAAAGCCATCACCGGAGCGACAGGCAGACCTGCGGAGACACTGGAATGGCCAAAGGTGAACTGCTCATCATCTCCTTCTGTTATGGGATCAGGGCCCACTGTAATGTTCTGGCATGAAAACGTGCCCAGGGAACTATCCCAATGTATGATATCATTGTGCCTAAAAGACTAGAAAGGTTGACTATGAAGACTACCCGCCTCAAACGTATTTCACGTACTATTTTTTGGAGATTGGACCGATGGTTCTGTGACAGAAAAACCAACCCCACCCCATAGTCTATTATTGCTCCTAGATGCAATATTCTCCTGGTGGGTGTGAGGTGGCTTTTGGCAAAATTGATTGAAAACCCCACCTGCTGAAGAGTGTTAATAATGAGGTGGAGGTCCTCCACTGCTTGATCAAAGGAATGGACCTGAACAAAAACATCAATCAAGGTAACATTGGAGTCTCACTGGAATGGAGCAAAGGTAAGCTATCAACGCCGGGACCTTGGTGAATGATCTCAGAGCTGAGGTCAGCCCAAAGGGCAAAGCTCGGTATTGATAATGAGACTCCTCATGAGCAAACCTGAGGTACCTATGGTGGGAAGGTAATATTGAACTATGTAGATACGCTTCAGTGTGATCTATAGAGGTCATGAAATCATCTTGCCCAATTCCTTGTAATGAGGCCATTTTACACCATCTGTATACAATATATCTGTTCAGACATTTCAGATCTAGGATCGATTTCCCCCCTCCCCCCCAAGCTCTTAGGAACTATAAATGGGTTGGAATAAAAACCCAACCCTTGCTCTTCCAATGGTACTGGCTCTATGGCATGAATCACTAGTAAGTACTCAATTGTGAGTCTTACAAGATTACACTTCACCAGGTTCCGAGAAGCATGGAAGGACATAAAGAGGTTTGGAGGGGAGGAGAGAAATTCCAGTCTGAGATCCTGTTGTACAGCTGTGAGGACCCAAGCCTCTGTCATTATGCATTCCTATTGTGACGCAAAGTGATACAGGTGGCCGCCTATGGGAAGAGTGGGGTTAGACTCATTTCCCTCTTGGGAAGGGATGACCACCTCCCCCAAAAGGGCCATCTAGACTGTCCCTGGTTTCTATTCCTGTCAGGCAAATAATTCTGGTTCTGGAATCTATCCCCCCTGGAACCATAATACCTGTTCTTTTGGAATTCAGGTTCAGTGGGACGGAAGAAGGGTTGTCTGCAGTAAGGAACAGGATGGAAGTAGATGGAAGCACCTTCTTTTTCTCCTTGTTCTCCACTAAAATGGGATCCAAGGACTCTGGTGCAGATGCTAGATGGAATTTTGATTTATTGTCTACCTACCAATTCTTTAGCCAGAGAAGATGTCTGGATGCTACCGAGGCAGATAAAGTCCGAGAGGCAAACTTTATGGAGTAAGGGTGGCATCTGCTGAGTATTGTGTTGCTGCAATGATTTTGCTGGTGTCTTTTATTGTGCAAGCGTTCTCTGGGGGAGCGCACTCTTGCAATTGCTGCAATCACAATGTTGTTATAGTAAAACAGGAGGCAGTGGCCGCTGATTTTATGGCCCAAACTGAAGCCTGGAATCCCTTTTGCAAGATGAGTTCCACCTTTTTATCTTCATGCTTCAACTTGTCTGCTACATCCCCTGACAATACTGAGGCTGAGGATTATAAAGCCACGACTGGTGTGTCAACCGAAGGCACCTGGAGAGCCTGGGGGAAAACCTGGTCAAGATTGTAAAGAGGTTCACTGGTTTTTAACCACCTCTAAAAAGAGTGGTGGGGCTGGAACCTCCTCCTTATCCATGGCCGTTTTGGCAAACATTATTTGCGTTAAAAACTTGCAAGGGTCTGATGCAGGAACAGAAGAGCTGCTGTCTAGTTTAGTTGTTGATTTGCCTTTGTCTAAGAGTTGTTTGAAAAGAGAAAGTTGAAAGAGGCTGGCAAAAGCCGAGGTAGCTGGCTTCCCTGAATTCTCGTCATTGGACAACACTAACCCACGTACAGGTTCTTCATCTGTCACTGAACCCTTGCTGGCTAACGAAGGTAATCCAGGTCTATCATCACCCTCTGCCTGACTGTCTACAATAGGAGGTAAGATGTTGTAGGTCCTCATAATCCTCATCCGGTTCCTCCACTATGGGGAGGTCCATCTGGGGCACTAAGATAGGGTGTGGAACCAAAAAATCATGTGAGGAGCCCTCAAGGGGATCTTCCATAACACCCTGGTGCCCTTGGGTGTCACTGATGGGGAAGGGGAAATGTCCCTTCTGAATTCCCTACCCCTAACAGGAGATGGAGCAAGGGAAGAAGCAGGACTAGAGGCCTTGGAAGGGGACCTGGAATCATGTTGTTGTTGATCCCATAGGAGGCGTTCAGCCCTAGCCACTCGTTTTTCCAGGGCTTGCTGTCTGCGTTGTTTATTGTGGTGCTGCTGAGGCCTTCGTGGACTTAGCCCTGGTAATGGGTAGAGAAGAAGTCTCCTGTCCCTGAGCTTCAGTAGGAGCCTCCTGCCTGGCCGCCATTTTACCTTTTGCCCCTTTCAGCACCAAATGGCTACCCCTGTGGATTAAATTGCACTTGGGGTTCTCTTTCCTCCATAAGTAACCGCTACTGCCTTGGGATATAAATTGCCACTTGTCTGTCCTCAAAGCAGTCTCTGTCTTTCAGCACCAAATGGCTTGCTGACTATTTGAAAAGCCTTGTTAAACAAATTTTTCAAGCCTCGTTGTTAAAAAACAAAATAAGTTTTAGATAAGTCAGATAAGTTTTAAACTAACAAGCGGCTTTTCCCGATATACGGAGCTACAGCTGCGTGAGCCAACTGAACGATCTGCAAAGCCAGCCACCCCCTTACCTTAATTTCTCCACACGAGGCTTTTTGGCAGCCAGATCTAGAGCAAATCGGTGATCCTGGGCCTCTGCGAGGAGGTTGCGATACCCGATGCCCCCTTCGCTTGCAGCTACAATTGAATTGTAATTTGGAACTCAATTTTTGGAAAGAAAGCCGAATTAATCTAATTAGTATTGTCAATTAAGTATAATTGGAATTTTCCATACTAGCTAAGTAACTATCAGCCTAATTGGACCAAAGACTGAGAGGAAACTGGGCAAAAGAGTAGAGTCATGGCTCAACAGTGTTCTCTCAGTCTAAGGACCAATCAGGATTGATGATAGCCCAATGGTAGCACCTCCCGCTCCCCATCATGGAGAATGTGTTGGCTGGAACAATGCACAACAATCCTATCATATATAAGGGACAGTGTTAACCAAAGGGAGAAATCACACAAATGAACAAGAGGAATTAGGCAACCTTACTTCTATAAGGTTAAACATCAGTAGTCAGCCACTCTCTCATTCCTCCACTAAAGCGCTTCAGTCTAATTAAATCAGCTTCTAATAGAACTTTACTCCATCCATAAAGATCACTGGATATATAGAAAATGAATAATTAAATTTCTAAGTAAATTTCTTGCATGTTAAAATGCAAGAGTTTGGCTTCCTAACTGCTCACTTCCAAAAAGCATCTTTCTTATCGTTAGGCAACAATGTTTTCCAACAATGCTCCCGAATCTGAAAGTCTTTTTGCTCACTCTTACAAGCATTTTTAAAGATCAAGTTTCTCAGCCACTCTTACAAAGCAGAGCAAATAAAGAGAAGTCAGCCTCCCACTTAAAAATATCTGACCTTGCAGATAAATCATGCCCACAGTCCTGCCCACACATGCATGAGCTAAGGAAGAAACTGGAGAAGACCAGTATAAGTTCCATTCAAGCAGAGAGAAGTTGTTGCTCATCTTAAAGTGGTAATCCAAACTAGAGAGATAATCTGGCATCTGGTAGAATCTATGTACTTTAATCAAAGAGGGCAGAAGGATAAAAAGATGTCATCTCTTTATCTCTATTCTACTCTATTTTAAAGCTATCCTCAGTTGACACAAAGGAAAGCTTGGTTAATTTCTCAGTATCAGGACTGTATTGATATTCCCTATAACAAAGGCTTCTGGAAGAGAAAGGAAGAAGTGTATTTATTTATTTATTTATTTATTTATTTATTTATTTATTTATCAAACTTATATGATCACAAATTTTATTGATGTATGATTTTGGGAAATGTACAACCAACGAAATTAAAAACAGTATAACAATCATTATAAGACAATCAAAACAATGATTGACATAAATGAAAAGCAAGATTGTAGAAGCATAAGAACCATATAAGTATAATACAAGCAACTTACAGAATTGGAAAGGATCTTGGAAGTCTTCTGGTCCAAACCACTGGTCAAGCAGGAAATCTTATACCATTCGGTAGAAATTTCCACTGATTAATTGTTCTCCTTAATTCTAGGTTGGAACTTTCTTTAATAAGGTTCCATATGTTGCTTCTTGACATTTCCTCAGATGATTTATAGCATAGGTTGAACCCCTCTTTCCTTTGACAGCCTCTCAAATATTGGACGGCTATTGTCACTTCCTTCTGATTCCAACCCTTTTTTTAGATTTGAGGATAGAATCACCATAATGGAAAGATAGAATTTGATCATACGCCTGGCCTCACCACCATTCCTTTTCTAGAAAAGGCTTCCTGAGAAATAGCCAAAGAGGCATCTTCACAGAGAATCTTAGTTTATATTTATTCCAAACTCTTAGCAATTAATCTAGAAAGTTATTATTAAAATCAATCTTTATTTCAACCTTATCATGCCATACATAGCCACACCATCCAAATAGTAATTCATGACACTCTAACTTGATTAACCTCTTATTTTGGAGAGTCACCTACTCTTTTAACCAGACCAAACAAGAGACATCAAAATACAATTTCAAATCTGGTAAACCCAAGCCTCCTTCTTCTTTCATTAGCATCTTGCAATAATTTAAATGTTGATTTTTTTTTATCCCTTGCCTATAAACGTAGAGATGTATTTGCTTAAATGGAGTATCAGTGACAAGTATTTGTAAATATTTAATGAACTATCTTAATGCCATCACTCTATCACATAGTTTATATTTGAGTTTCCATGCTGGAAACATTCCATGGTAGTGTATAATAAAGAGATGACCAAAAGCAACTTTTTGAAAGTTTGGCATTTTTTACATATTTACTTTTAGAAAGGTAAACAACACTTAGGAGACTTCTACAGTTTAAAATAATGTTCACATATAAGTATTGTGCCTACAGGTGTGTGTGTGTGTGTGTGTGTGTGTGTGTGTGTGTGTGTGTGTGTGTGTTTGAGAGGGAGGGAGGGAGGGAGGGGGAAAGAGAGAGAGATGCTTGAAGCATCTGTTAGTCATTTTTGCTATCACAGCACAAATATTGTTTGTGGATCAGCATTTTTCTGCAGCAAAACAGAAACTGGGCATTTTGGAGTGAAATCATTTTGGCAACAAATACAATGAGATCCGAATTATGAAATCATTTCCCTCATGGCCTGAGAATGAAATGAGGAGGGGGGAAATGACAAGCAGAATAAATGCAGCTGTCATACAGTCTGCATGCAGTAGAATCATGCCCTAAGCACTGTGAATTTTTTATATTAAACCTGAATGTTGTCACAACACTAAATGCTTTTCTTCAACTCTCAAGATCAGCATAGTACCATAGATATGTCACACATCTTGACAATTGGCCTGCAGGACAACATGGCAGCCTTGCACTAATCATCAGAGAGTTTATTTTCAATGTGTCAATAGTTTTTACCACTTATATTTACAAGCAAAGCTTTATTGTAGACTGCTATGTGGATAGAAGATCAGGCTTGTTTCCCTAAAGGTTAACATTTTACTTAATAAAACAAAACAAAAAATTACTTATATGACCGCTGCTTGCGTGACATATTTAACTAGGTCATAGGGAATTTACATTATACAAACAGGAAAATATTAAATTGCAAAATGGTTTAACCAATTAACTTTTAAAGGTTATATTAAGTCCAAAACAGATATAACCTTGTTAAACAAATCTCCCCTGCCCCAGCACTTAACTACATTTGAAGGAGTGCAAAAAAGACAAAACGAAATGGGTAGATATGTTCTCTCAAATTGATGACATCATGTCCAACCATGTCACCATATGCTTGAACTTTCTCCCCCCACATTTAAATAATAATAATAATAATGATAATAATAATAATAATAATAATAATGGAAAAACATACTTGATTCAGAAAGATGCAACTAAAGGAACAACACCTGAAAACTACAGACCAATAACATGCTTGCCAAAAACCTTAAAATTACTCACAGGCATTATTACAGATAACATGATGGATTATTTGGAAACAAACAACATCTTGCCAGTAGAGCAAAAAGGCAACAAAAGAAGGATCAGGGGCACAAAAGATCAGCTTCTAATTGATAAAATGATATTAGAAAATTGTAAGAAGAGAAAGACGAACTTGAATATGGTCTGGATTGATTACAAAAAGGCATTTGACTCACTGCCACATAGTTGGATCATAAAATGCTTAGAAACAACTGGCATTAGCAAAAATATTACATCCTTTACTGAAAAGGCGATGAAACAATGGAGAACTGAGTTGGCAGTAGGGAATGAGATCTACGGAATGGTTAATATCAAGCGAGGAATTTTCCAGGGTGATTCACTTTCACCTCTTCTCTTCATCATCGCAATGATCCCACTATCAGTAATCTTAAAAAAAATGAAATTAGGCTACCAAACAGCCAAAGAAGCTGAAAATTTTTTGCATTTACTATATATGGATGATTTGAAACTCTATGGAAAGTCAGAAATAGAAATCCAATCATTGACAAACACAGTCCGAGTATTCAGCACCGATATTTCAATGCAGTTTGGCATGGAAAAATGTGCCACTGTATCCATAAAAAGGGGCAAAATCACTGCATGTGAGGGAACTGAAATGCCCAATGGCCAACTAATTAAATGCAACAAAAATGAAGCCTACAAATACTTAGGCATTCTGCAGTTGGATAACATCAAGCATGGAGAAGTAAAAACTACTGTCAGGCGAGAGTACACCAACAGAGTTAGGAAAATTTTGAAATCTAAATTGAATGGTGGAAATACAATCAAGGCCATAAATACCTGGGCAATACCAGTTATAAGATACACAGCTGGTATAGTTAACTGGACACAAGCTGATTTGGACCTTTTGGACCGAAAAACCAGGAAATAATGACAATGCACTACAGTTTACATCCACGTGGTGATACTGATAGATTATATCTGCCCCGAAAATCAGGTGGCAGAGGATTATTACAAGTGAAGCAAACAGTTGAAGAAGAAAAACATGCACTGGCTGATTATTTAAAAGAAAGTCAAGAACATTTATTAATCGAAGTAAAGAACAAAAATCTACTGAAGGCCCAACAGACGAAACAAGAATACAGAAAAGATGTGATAAAATCAAGAATGGAGAGTTGGCAGAACAAATCACTGCATGGCCAATTTCTGGAAAAAATAAAAGATAAAGTGGACAGTGAACAAACTTGGTTATGGTTAACAACAGGTACATTAAAGAAAGAAACAGAGTCACTAATCCTGGCTGCGCAAGAACAAGCTATCCGCACAAATGCCATTAAGGCCAAAATCGAAAAATCCTCTGATGATGCCAAATGCAGACTTTGCAAAGAAGCTGATGAAACTGTTGATCACATACTCAGCTGCTGTAAAAAAATCACACAGACTGATTATAAATTGCGGCACAATTCAGTAGCACAAATGATCCATTGGAATTATAATATTAAAACAGCAACAAACTGGTGGGAACATCAGCCTGAAAAAGTCACCGAAAATCAGATGGTCAAGATCTTGTGGGATTTCCGCATACAAACCGACAAAATACTAGCGCATAATACACCAGACATCACACTGGTTGAGAAAAATAAGGTCACAATCATAGACATCGCAATACCAGGTGATAGCAGGGTCGCCGAGAAGGAACATGAAAAAATTGCAAGATACCAGGACTTAAAAATCGAAATTCAACGACTATGGCACAAACCAGCAGTGATAATTCCAGTGGTAATTGGCACACTGGGTGCTATTCCAAAAGCACTGGAATTACATTTAAAACAGTTAAAAATTGACAAAATCACCATCAGTCAAATGCAAAAAGCCGCACTGCTTGGATCTGCATGCATATTACGAAAATATGTTACAACGTCCTAGGCCCCTGGGTGGGGCCCGACTAGTAACCAATGCCAAATCCCGCGAAACAACTGGCTGCTGTGATACAATTGTATAATAATAATAAAACAGTGGAAGGCAGAAGCAGGAAGACTATCAAGTAATTGAGACCTCCTGAATCACAATAAGGGCTTTAGTATATATACTTTGTTGCTGCAGCACAAAATAGATAGAATTGAAAAAGTAAATGTCTTAGTCAGCTGTATTATACAATATTAATATTTAATTGGGAGCATTTCAATTTCATTTTATCAATACTGATTTTCCAGTAGTTACACACACCAATCATTTCTAGTCTGATTACACTGATTAACAAAGACATGTACTCAAGGCATATAGCCTATATCCTATAAAATTTGTGGAACTGGTATAGTTTCAGCATGCCTAGGCAAGCTTAGGCAAAATGATACTGCCTGGAAAGGCGATAAAAGTTGTTTACATGCACAGATGCTAATTATTTCATTGATATCAGTTTCCATGTATTTTGATGTGATTGTTTCAAGGCATTGTATTATCTATGTACATGTAATTTCCACAATAAATAAGCAAGTTATAGACTTGCTTTAGGACAATTGATGACAGCAGAAATATCTCAATATCAGAACCATCATGCTACATTTGTGCCGAATAAACTGTTAAATTTCAAAGACATACTACTACTGGACTTGTTAAGGAAGCCTTTGAATTGCACTGTGTTCTAAGATTAGTGATCAAGACAAGTACATGCCTCACATTTGTTTTGCAACATGTGCTGTTGAAAATCTAAATGCAGACAGTGATGAATATGGTGAAAGTGCATGCATTAAGTATCAGGGCAGATGAAATATATCAATGCTGGCTGATTATTGTTGGACACTGCAGCGAAATTCATCAGATACTGAGTAAAAACAAAAATCAGTAACAGAACATTTCCACCCTTTTGAATTCATGCATCATGTTGAAAACATTATGTGATTACATACATTATAGTCATTAAAAGTTAATTTCATATTTTTCAAGTTTCATGCCTAATACAGTGATTTAGAAAATATATTTGTGTTCAGTTTGAAGAGGTCTATCGTAATTGCCAAAAGCTTTTCAAGAAGCAAAGATTTTAAAATAAATTGTTATCAAGCAAATGTTTGGATGGAAATGATTCTTCTGTATTTAAAACATTTGGTCTTCTGATAAATAACTTTTTTTTTTTGATGAGCATTCATTATTTTGATTTACTTTGGATAATGTTCCTGGTTTCATTAAAGCAGAATGCAAAGAGGGGGGAATTCCCCTCCAATCTGCACATAGAAGCTATGAAGCTTTCACTCTGAAGATCAGGTAGCCTTCATAAAGGTAAATGTCTCTTCACATTCATCAGTTTATCATTTATTTGCTGTGATCACTTTTTCTTCTTTTGCTTTTGGGGAATTAAGTCATGTTTAGAATAATACCTAGTTCAATTAATAAATTGAATTTAGGAGATGCAAAGCTGCTGAAATATAATCCTCCTCCTCATCATCATCATCATCATCAACCAAGAAATCCTACTTTCTCCAATTACAGGATCACTATAGGCTAAAGAAATGGCCATGTCATTTGTACAGTAAGAAAATATATAATAGCAGGCAAATCCTAAAAAGAGATGAATAAATGTTCTCCACTATATGCAGATAATTAGCATTCTTAATTAGCCAAGCAATCATTTATCCAACTTAAAAAAAATTGTAATAATAAGAAACTACTTACCACAACTAACCAGCTTCAAAGAAGATAAGATTTCCAATTCCATCCATAAAAATGCATTGAAAACACAAATAAATAATCCACAAATAACAATTGTTTTATTATTCCAAACTAATCTAAAAACCAGATAGAGGCAATAAACTAGAAACCAGGAGAGTGACTTCTAATCCCACTCTAGATATGAAGCCATCTGGATGAACATGGGCAGTCATTCTTTCTCAGCCCAAGGAGAAGACAACTGTAAACAACGTTTAAAAACCTTGCCATGAAAGCTTCAAGGAATTAATCCAGACAGTTACCAGAAATCAAGATTTCTCAACGATATCAAAATTAAATTAAATTGGTTTAAGTAATTTTCAGTAGATGCTTTCATAAAATAGTGCATATAGTCTGAGGCAATTAGCTTTAAACTAATCCTCACATCCAATGGCACAATCATTCAAACATCAACAATTAGGATTACATAATGAGTATTTTATCATGGGCACAAAAAAAAAACCAGTTATTTGTGACAAATGTGGGGCTATCCTTGCTAAGTATGCAGGATATAAAGTAAAAATTCAAAGAACAGTTTAGGTTTAGTGATCAAAGAAAAGAATTGCTTTAGTTTACTTTTGGACTTGTTTTGAAACAGAAAAATTTATGAGACTTGTTTCTCCAGATTAGAAATGATTGTGTTCATGCATCCATTGAAAAGCTTGCCTTCCATGTCTTTCATCTCCATCTCGTCATCTCGAGGCTGGATTATTGTAACACGCTCTACATGGGGCTACTCTTGAAAAGCGTTCAGAGACTGCAGTTAGTTCAGAATGCGGCCGCGCGGGCGATATTGGGTGTGCCGAGGTACACCCATGTTACACCTGTCCTCCGTGAGCTGCACTGGCTACCAATTGGTCTCCGGACTCAATTCAAGGTGTTGGTTATTACCTTTAAAGCCCTACATGGCTTAGGGCCAGGATACCTTCGAGACCGCCTGCTGCCACATACCTCCCAGCGGCCAATAAGATCCCACAGATTGGGCCTCCTTCAGATGCCGTCAGCCAAACAGTGTCAGCTGGCGGGCCATCGGAGGAGAGCCTTCTCTGTGGCTGCTCCAACTCTCTAGAACCAGCTCCCCCCAGAAATCCGGACCATACCCACTCTCATGGCCTTCAGGAAAGCTATAAAAACTTGGTTTTTCCGGCAGGCCTGGGGCTGTTGACCTCACTGTTGAGGTCCAGCCTCGACTAGAATGAATGTATGAGGATGTTTGTTGTTTTTAAATTGTTTTCTTTTATCGTTATGTGTTTTTTCTTATATTTTTTTGTAAGCCGCCTGGAGTCCTTCGAGATTGGGCAGCATATAAATATATTTATTAAATAAATAAATAAATAAATCTCTCCCTCCCTCTTCTCCCCCTCTCTCTCTCTCACACACACACTGTAAGTGAAACAAGAAAAATATTACTGAAGATAAGGATGGAAGGAGAACAAAGCAGCTTTAGCAGCTATCATCTAGTTTTTAGGTCTGGATTTTTTAAAATATATGTTACATATGTTACATTTTACTTGGAGCTAGTCTTCCTGAAAGACAGTCCTTAAAAGCACAGTATGTGTGGCTCCTAATGCACAGAAAATGTGATTAGCAGCCTGAGAAAAGCACAGAATTACTGACTAGATTACTGGATAATTAGATTGGTGGCACTCTTCCCTTACTGGGCTGTCAGATTAAATCCTGCTGCTTTTCTTCAGATAACTGTCATGTTCTACAATAACAAACAGAAACTGACAGAGGGTTTTTCTTTTTAATGTTCAAAGTATGCCTTTTTGTCTTTCAGCGAGCCAAAATGTTCACAGTATTTATTGATTCATTCAAAACATTATGTTCTTTGATTAGTGCACCCGTGGCAAGATAAAACTGATCAAAAAGGTTTAATGGGAAATGATAAATGGAAACCACATATCTTTATGTACTTGCCTGCATTTCTCATTTTATCAGGGAAGAATCCCACTGCAATTATAGAAGAATATGAGGAGAAAGATTTTGCTTATAAAAATACTTTCTTCCATCTAACTATATGATTATTCTTTCTTATCAGTTCTTCCATATATATTTTAAAAATCACATAATAAATAACTATGCTTTCAGACAGTGATAATCTTCATAAATTCTTCATAAATTCTTCATTTGTGAAACTCTTCATCCTTTATTATTTCTTTCTCTATAAAACTTCCTGGAATGATCTTATGTTCATTATCAGTCAAAGTTCACAGTGAAGAAAAGCAAAAAATAGCATTATAATGGTATCTCTTCTTCAAGGAAGAAGACCCCAGAGTGCTGATAGTTCATTCCAAGGAATTTTAATATAAAAGAAAAAGAAAGGGACCTAGCCAGCTATTTCATGTTCCTATTAAGGTAAACAGCAATGGATGTGCTATTGAATGGAATGGATCCAACTTGCCATGGCCAACTGAGTCCAACTCGCTATGGCCAACTCACTATGAGCAGCTTGCCACAGCAAACTTGCTGCTGGACAACTCGCCATGGCCAACTTGCTCTGGGACAATTCAATGAATCAACGTAATTGTTTAAAATAATTTTAAAATAATTTTAATTTTTGTCATTCACATTTCATTTTGCCCCTCCTTTGGCATCCTTATGTTTAGTCATTAAAAATAGCATACTGTTATCTTAGTATAATATATTTTTTGCAACTTTATATTGGCTACAATAAATTGTGCTTCTTAAAATAGCCCTTATAGTAAAGTTCATATTTCTTCAATATTAGTGTAACTCTTGTCCCCTGGCAAGTTGTCCCACAGCAAGTTGGTCATGAAGTTGGCTGTGGCAGGTTGGCTGTAGTGAGTTGGCCAGGATGGGAGGGCTTAGTGCGCTGTCTTTTTTTTTTTTTTAAGCCTGTTTTGCTATAACAATTTATTTCTCATAAATAAGCTACCAGGATAAATGTTACTTTCCTGTTGTGGCCCAGCAGGAGCCGTTGGAGCTGCAAACAGACTCCGGCAGCGAGGGGCCTTATGAGTTGGTTCTGGAAGAGGTGGAGGACCCTGGACAGGGTGCAGAGAGGCTGGTTGGCCACCAGGAGGCGCCTGAGGCATGGAGAGAGCCGAAGGGAGTGTGCTCATGATGTCAGGCCTTGAAGTAGTGACAAGGAGACAAGGGAGGTGGTCCTGGATGCCCAGCAATGCCGGGCAAATCGACGGAGAAAACAGCTACACAGTTACAAAAGATAATTGGACCCAGCTGGTTGTAATTAGGCTCCTCTCAAGATTGTATTTAAGGAGGGACTCGGGAGGAGTCTGATTTACAGGATTCAACTTCATTCTTAATGCTGGAGAAGCTGTTATCTGTCTCTATCGAAGTCTGAGTTGCTGCCAAGGTTCTTATCTGTTTGTTTATGCTTGGGCTTTCAGCCACCAAGATTTATGTTTCCTGCTAATAAAGTGCTATAGAATTCCAGTTAAGCTTGTTTTAGCATTTGTTACTGGACGGAGGAGGGAGTCAGAACACTTTCCCTAATTGATTGGTTATATGTCATCTAGTAGTTGTTGATTCTTAGCAACTACATAGGTAGATTTTCTCACACATGGTATTTAACTGGTCTTGTTACTAAATTTCAAATAATGTCACTGCCTTTTGGTAATTATGTCCCAAGGTGCCACTCAATGTGGCTACAAAACGTATTAGAGGATTGAAAATAGCACCTGCTCTGCTTTAACTGAATCACAAACAAACAAGTTAATATCTGCACGCAATGGTCGCCTGGATGAGAACATATTAGCTAAATCTGAATATTCATTCATTTATTCATTCATTCATTCTATAGGTAAAGGTAAAGGTTCTACTCACATATATGTGCTAGTCATTTCCTACTCTAGGGGCAGTGCTCAACTCCGTTTCAATGCTGAAGAGTCAGTGCTGTCTGAAAACATCTCCGTGGTCATGACAAAATGCCGAAGGCACACAGAATACTGTTATCTTCCCGTCAAAGGTGGTCCCTATTTTTCTACTTTCTATGCTTTCGAACTGCTAGGTTGGCAGAAGCTGGGACAAGTAACAGGAGCTCACTTCATTATGCAGTGCTAGGGATTCGAATCACTGAACTGACAATCTTTCTGACTGACAAGCTCAGTGTCTTAGCCACTGAGCCAATTAGCCAATCATTACTGTAAGATTATTTTCCATTCTTATTAGTTCACATTTTCTAAGTGGAGTTGCATTCGTCTACAAGAAATACTTGCAGTTTCATTTTTGTCACTGGAAGTCCAAGTAATTTGGATCTCCAAAACTGCTAAATATCATGTTCAACTGTATAATGAATTCAATCTTTCTTAATCTTTCCTAATATTACACTATATTAGTGTATATTAGTGTAATATATGCTTTGTAACTTTATATTGGCTACTGTCCCTCTTAAAGTAGCTCTTATAATAGAGCTCATGTAGAATGTGCAATTTCTTACACTATTGGTGTCAAACTCAAATATAAATGGTAGCGTAGGCTGTACATAAGGATTTCTCCAGTCTGACTATTGAGTTTGGAAAACACACACACACACAATTTTGTAAAGTTTTTCTCATTTTTTTTAAAGTTAACAATGATCATAGTTTTTGAGTATCTTGAAACTCAACAGATGTTGATTCAGATTTTTGGGAAAGGAGAAGAGACACTGATTCAATCTCTTTTGGAGACAGGAGCTCCTTTGTGTTAGAGGCTCTTAAGTCTGGACTGATCAGTTATCACTGCAAGGCTGCCTACCTGCTGTATGGAAAAGCCTCAGGCTTGCTGCCTCAGCTTAACTGCAGCAGCCGGGGTTGCTTGAGGCTGCTGTAGAACAGGGAGCTTTCTACTCCTCCAGGACTACAGCAAAGACCAGGCAATCTTTGCTGTTGCAATTAAGATTAGGCAGTGAGCTTGGGCACTCTTTGTGAGTCACATATTCAGTTTTGGTGATTGATGACTAAATATATTATTATTTAGTTTTTTAAAAAAATCTATGAAATATTATCACAAAACATCTGCAAAATATCTGCCTGCATAGATATTTAACATACATTTTAATTAACCTAGAGTCAATCTGGTATAATGGTTAAGGTATCAGGCTAGAAACTGGGTGACTGAATTTTAGCCTCACCTAAAACTTATATATATTTCCAGGGGTGGGTTCTGGCAGCTGCTACTGCTGGTTTGCTTGTGGTCATGGAGTGTGTGCATGTGAGCACTTGATGCATGCTGTGCACGCATACGCACAGCATGCTCAGAAGCAAAAAAAAAAGATGGTGGCGCCTAGGCGGCATTGCAAGAACCTGTTCGGGGCCATGGCAGACGTGGGTCGCTGCTGGTTCCAGTGACCCAGGCTGCCAAACCACTATCAGTTTGGCCGAACCAGTAGGAACCCACCACTGTATATTTCTTAATCAAAAACCCCTAAATTAGTATTTTATGTCAATTTACATAAATTTCTATGTAACTATGTGACTATTGTTTTTGCATAATATTTTGTCATATAAAATGTTTTAATTAGAAACATACTGCCCAAATTAATGTGTATATACTTTTTACAGTCATCAACAGATGGAAGCATGAACCATTCATCATTGTTGTTTGTCTTTTAATAGATTATTTTATTTTATCCTAAAATTAAATCTGTAGTTAACTTTTTCTTAATATATGGGCTAATACATTCCTTTTCTGCAAATCTCCATATTTTCAAATTCTGAAAGTTCAATAATCATATATTCATCCTTAATTTGCCTCAAATGTAACAGTTTTGAAAACTTGAACTTTACAATACGTATTTTCTCTATATGCCTATAAAGTATAACATTTAAACATGGAACAGAATTGAAAGCATATTCAAGGTCAGAGATCAGAACTTCAGAATACTATTACTATGGATTTTCTTCTAAAATGAGAATCTATACACAGATTAAATGCAATTCTTAACATTAAATCAATTTTAAATCAATTGTCATTCAATGGATATTCTCAGATATCAATCCATTCAGCTTTTGAATCAATTTTGATAGCTAATGTGAAATGCATTTCCAAACAGTTGGAAAAAGGTTATTCTCACTCCTGGAAGAAACTACACACATACTAGCCATTAAATACAACATGGAATTTTGACAATATGCACTTTAATTTAAACAGTTAAGATGAACACCCCCTACCCCCATAGATAAATTAATTAATTCCAAGGTAGACAATTCTTTAAAGAAGTAATATTTTAAGGTTGGGCTAAAATAGCTACAATTAAGGCGTAAAAACTAATGCTGCTAGGATCAGCTTCAGGAACGAAGTAAAATGTTGCTGGGAAGAGTGTAAAACAATCTAAATTAATTTTAATCACAGCAAGTTACTATCTTCATTAGGTTATTTTATATGTCTCACCAAAAAGTTTAGTATGAATAAAGCAAATCTAATATTGCACTAAATCCATTATTAAATGAGAATCAGATGTCGAGGTTTTTTTTAAATATGTGGGAAGGGTGGGGGTCTAAATACAAATTACAGATTTTCAATCTAAAGAGACAAATCAAACCATGTTTCTTTCCTAGGCATTTTATTCTATAATTTAATTTACTAATCTAGGTGAAATGTTAATATATATTGCTAGTCCACATAAGATAGATATGCCATCTGTTAAATATTACAATAATATTTACATTTTCAGTTGTTCTAACAATTGAAGACACCAAGAGGGACTAATTAAATATTACAGTTTATAAACATTTGCAAAAAATGCATCCTGCTGTGAGAAATAGCAGGGAGAAAGTAGGTGTATGTTTATTAGCAGTACGTGGTCCCTGCTCTGAAAAATTATTTACCTAACTAGGAAGACAAAATTGCATGGCATTTGAATTGCATGTAGCATAAATGGTTTGTGTCAGGGGTGTCAAACTCAATTTCATCAGGGTTGTGTTTGACCTTGGGGGGGGCAGGGGGGACATGGCCAGCTCAATGTCATTCATGTTGGGAGTGCCTGTAGTGGCCCAAGTGCCCTGCCAGCAAAAAAGGGGTCCTGATTTGTATTTTTGGCTGCGATGATTTCCTGCAACCCTCTGCCACTGAAAATGGACCTTGGGAGGGCCCCGGATCTCCCAAGCTCCAATTTTGATGACAGAGGCAATGCGGGCCGGTCCTTTACTGTTTAAACGATAGCCCAATCCGGCCCCCAGGCTTTGAGTTTGACACCCCTGGTTTTTGACATTAATGCTGAAAATCTTCATGCTGGTGTTCTATGGCTCTCCCCAATAGCAAAAAAGATTCTTTCTAAATTCCTTTCTACTATGAAAAAACAATGTTTCTCTATATTCCCATGAGCTTCTCCCAGACATTCCATGCTGATGAATTCATGCCATCTATACCCTGATAAATAAGTAGTAAGATGCATTATGAGGAAGGAGTGATTGAGATATCTGTGTTTGAAGTCTCCTGGATGTTCTAGGATAATGAATGATTTCAGAAATATTTTTCAAAAATAGGAAGAAGCTAGGTGGCGCAGTGGTTAAATGCAGCACTGCAGGCTACTGCTAGATCAGCAGTTCGGCGGTTCAAATCTCACCGGCTCAGGGTTGACTCAGCCTTCCATCCTTCCGAGGTGGGTAAAATGAGGACCCAGATTGTTGGGGGCAATATGCTGACTCTCTGTAAACCGCTTAGAGAGGCCTGAAAGGCCTATGAAGCGGTATATAAGTCTAAGTCTACTGCTATTGTTTTGTTTCCATTTTAAAGCAAACTTACCTGATTTTATTTCCAGAACCTATAGGCATATATTTGCAGGAGATGACCAGGCTGACCAACGCGTCATCAGTATCAAGAATCTTTGCATCCCCAAGAGATCTAAGTCTCTTAAATTCTGAATTTTGAATTAAATAAATGTGGTCAGTTACAGAGTCGGGGGGGGGGGAGGAATCACACATGGTCACATGACTGGGGAGATGGAACTTCGGAATTGGGTTATAAGTATCTTTAAATGATCACTAAGTGAAGAGTTGTAAGTCAAGAATTACCGTATTTTTTGGCGGAGGAGTAGCCATGTTACATCGTGCAGACTCGATAGTCCAAATCCGCCGATGACACTTTTGCCCCTGGATGGTCCAGCAGGACCTAAACTGTCCCGAAGAGATGGTGACTGGGAAGACAAGACCTTGCTGGTTGCAGGGACATCACAAAGTCCCTGATCGATCCAAGGGAAGCGCTTCCAAGCAGCAGAAAACTGGCAGCCCCCAGGGCTGACATAGTTGGAGACGGCTCCAGAAAGAGAAGTGAAAGTGTTTCCATCTGGTGAGGTTTTTTTCTTTTCTTTTAGAAGATTACCCTAATAAATTCTTTTCTTAAGATAAATTAGTCCCTTAAGCAAGAACAAAGCAACGCATTTAATCCCTATTGGACTGCCTTACAAAGTTTTTTGCTCTTGCCTATAACGATGTTTTGTGGATTGAAGTGATTGCAACATTTCCTGTTTCTCCGCTTGAGGTGAAGGGACCTTTTTTTCTCTATTTCTTTTTACTACTTTAACTTTTTTGGCTTAAATTAAAACTTTTTTTACTTTAATAAATTTCGCCTTCTACTTGTTACAATATCATATTAAATATACTTAAGAAAAAGTTCTTAAAATAGTTGAATCTGATAAAGACCTAAGGCCACAAATAGTGTACTGCTGGTGCGAGTGGAAAATATTTTGGCAAGAATTGAAAAAGGAAAGAAAAAGATTAGAATCCTTCTTCTTTGAAAACCATAAAAGAACATTTGCTTAAGATTTAAAATAAAAATAGATATATTCTTCAAAATTTGTGACAGGCTAGAGTAGCAGAAAGTACCAAATTCCTTTCTTGGCTTTTTCTTTATATTTCTTTTTACTTTAAAAAATGGATCAATACTCAGATGAAAAAAACTTGATAATTCAAAACATTTTGGCTGGACTTCAAAACATCTCATAAGAACTTGAGAGATTTGATAAGAAATGGGACAGACTATGGGGTATCACAAAAAAAGATGATGGGGTTGCAGCCCCAGAAACTAAAGAAGCGAATGAAAATACAGAAAACAAAGATAAGAAGTTAGATGAACTTATTAATGAAGTAAACATGAGTGAAGCTGAAAAGAAAGGAAGCTGGAAAAGTGACTTAGATAATTTGGTGCGTCACTCCAAACTCCAAGATGCAGGAGAAAAAGAAAGAGTGAAAAAGATGGAGTTAATATGACAAATCTATTCAGAAATAAACCTGACAACCAAAGTTAAGCTTACATTATAACAACTCAAGGGCAACAAAAGATCTTTTAAGCTACAAAGTGCGGAGAGAAGTCTTAAACCCTGGAAAGGTCCTGGAAAGAGAATTGACACAACAGCTGGCGAGAGAGGAAAGACCATTTTGTTACTGGAAAGACACTGGTTAATAATGCTAGTTGATGAAAAAAAGCTAGTTAATTATTGATGATTAATAAGTAGAGATCTTAGTACTTTATAGACTATCCTAGACTACCATTGAATGTTTGTTCGTTAACATATAATTTACTATGATACTAATAGTGAAATGATAACCTTAGTTAGGATAAATAACCGGGCCATAGAAATGCTAATGTATACTTTTGGTGTTTGTTAAGGAGAAATGTTATATCTTAGATTGTCTTATATGTCTAATGTTTATTTTCTTAGCAGATAATTAACTAATTTGGGAGTGAGGGAAAAGTCCTATAAATAAATCTTATTAATAAATCATTGTTTAAAGATGGCTATAAAGATATAATATTGTGTGGGCCTGTGGAGAGGAGAGGTGAGATAAACAGTAAATAACTTTTAGTCAACTACAATAACAGCAAGGAAATGTTAATGGATAATATTTAATGATACATACAGGTATGTTATGGGGGGGAATGCTTAGATATCTTACTTAATTGAATTTGTTTTAGAATATGTCATAAAGGTGTAATGTTTACAGCTTTCTGACATGCAAAGTCAATTGGGAATAAAACCATGTTACTAATGTAATAACAGCAGTTATTCACTTAATAAACAGGGCAAGAAAAGTCATAATATGAGGGAAAACTTATTTAACAAATTTCTCACTTAGTAACATAAATTTCAGGCTCAATTATGGTCATAAATTGAGGATTACTTCCTAGCATCACTACCCTGGCTATAATTCCTTGCTCTCCCAAGAAAATATGCCTGATAATTAAGGAGTTTTCTAAAACAGCACCTTTTATGTTTCAGAAAACTCAGTTGTCCCTCTGTAATGATAAAAGGCTTTTTAAAATCTCAGAACGTGTACATATTGGAAAATATAGGGAATTTTGAACACTGTCTTTGGTAATGGTGGTCGTTTTTAATTTTTTGCTATATGATGTCTTTTACCATGAAATACCAAGACAATAACATTACTTTCTTATAACTGGCAGTCCTTGTATGATGTAACTCCTGACTTTTGTAATTCAGATGTTACACAATGGGGAAGAGGGGGTGGAATCTTGGTTATCATTTTTGTACATGTGTAAAATGGCAGCTATCAATTTTATTCATGGTTTCTCTTCAGATCGTATAAATCTTTCGTCTTTTTTTCATGTAAGAAATGGCAGTGAAAATTGATATCCAATAGTTCCTGGAACATAATCTTTATGTAAACTGGGGATCGACTGAATGTATGATATTGATCTATACCTGAGAGATTATACAATGCAAAGTATTTTATGACACGAAATAGATAAAAGAAAATATACAGCAACATAAAATAGTGATTTGTTCTGGTGTGGTTATCCGTATCAGGAGATAGCAAATATTGTTGTAGCAGTGGAAACAATTTCCTCCTGAGTCATTGATGCTATGGTATTTTGCTATCATACATGATCTATATACTGTATATTCTATCACCTATCTACAAAAAGTCTGGCAAGCATAGCTGAAGTTAGTGGATTAGTGCCAAGCAGGAGAATTTGATATTTTTAATATTATGTAATGGATAAAGTACAATTACAGTTACTATGCTTGCAGCACAGAATTTTAAACATCTCTCTAATGTGCCTTGGGTCGCTTAACAAAGAAATCATTGCAAAAATGTGACACTTTTTCTGCATCTGCATCTTTAAATATTGATTACATGACTTTTTTTCCTAACAATCAATCAGTTTTGTAAGACATTTCAACATAAGTGTGCATTCTCAAATTATCTGTAATCTGTATATAAGAATAAAGTATATGCCTGTGATAGGGAAGGGAACTTGTTTTCACCTCAGCTTTCTGAATTGCATTTATTAGCTCATTTATACTTTAAATGACACAGGTGGAAAATTATTTCTGTTTGTAATTTTGTTTATTTCCATCCAAATAGCAGACTGCATTTATCCTTCCCATGCCCTGCATTGACATTCTAAAGAACAGGGCAAGAGATGACAATTTCTGCATTCAGTTAAATATATACAAAGGTAGAAGGTTTTCAGACACAATTTTATTTGTACTTTCCAACTGTGAAACTATGCTTCAAAACACAAAACTTTTAAAAACTAATGACCAAATGGCTTTTCTTTCATTTTCATTTCCTATAATGCTCTTTCACTTGATTATAAAATGAATAACAAATATTCATTATTTCACTTTTTAAAAAAATAGATGTATGATCTTATTAAATTATAATTTATAAGTAGTATAAGCAATAGAGACATCTTGAAATTATCTGTCGATCAAGTGGGGATTTTTAAAAGAAAACTGTGACTGTAAATTCATTTAATGCCATATTCATTTTTTTTAACTTTGAAAACACCACTGACAGATTCTGATTTACATAGAGCTGATGATGTTTTTTTAACTCTTTAGATCTTATTGCATTTTATGTACTTCTATTTATACCATTAATTTCATCAATCATTTGATTTACTGTTCACACAGTAAACGTCACAACAATGTTAGATCTTTAGCAAAATTGTAAAGAACACCTTAAAGACTATATGCTGCCTTTTTCAAAGAAGATGGAAAAGGGAAGTTTAGGCAGAGATTCAGTGACTTTCTCAAGGGCACAGGAAGTTATTCATATTATGACATCAGAATGTGGATAGGAAAGTGATCAGTTTCTTACTTAAAAAGAGACATTCAAAGAAGTAAGAATATAAAACAAATTTGCACAAGATTCTATTGAGAATACATCAGTAAGATGTGCAAAAATGGACCTGCAATGGCATTGAATAGAGTCTGCTATTTCCACTTTTGTCTAATCAAAAACTGTCACAATCACTTTTTCATAGCACATTGGCTATGCTTAGAAAGAGTGCATGATCAAAAATGAATGTGAGAGGAGAGATTACAAACAAAGTATGTTGGGGTGATGAAGAAGGATACAATAACATTGTGTAACACTGAATATTAATATAAAGACAAATAAAAAAGGGACAGGAGGGATAAATGAACTATCCAAAGATAGTTCATCTATCAAGAAGAAGAAGAGGGATAGATGAATTTGAAAAGAAAGCAATATAGTAAATTGAGCTATTGTATATTTTCTTCTTTTTTATTTATTATTAAATTTAATTTGCACTGCTTTTTATTATTTTATATATTCCTTACTCCTGTGATGTGTCCATTTGTACTTGCAAATTTTCCCACCCTCCCAATATTTAATTTCAAAAGGCCTGGACTGAAATGGTCTGAACCACTGTTCCCTTTAAGGTGCGCGGGTGCGCACATGGCAACAAAACACCGTGCAGCAGTTTCCAACTGCTGCCCAGTGTTTTTTGTGAGACGCCTTCCACGATAATAGGAGGGGAGAGCCAGCCTGGAGACAGCAATCACAAGGCAGGAAGTAGCAGAGAGGAGGGGTGTGGGGGTTGGGAGAAGGCATGGGACCGGCTCCCAGCAGCGGCTGCTCGGATTTGCCATTTGAGAGAGAGAGGGGGAGGGAGGGAGGAAGAGGGGAGGGAGGGAGTGAGGGAGAGCGTGAGTGTGTATATCCCTCCTTCCTTCAGCCCAACACTCTCGCTGGCATCCCGGCCAGACAAGAAGGACTGCAGAGGGTCTCCTTGAGTCTAGGGCAGCGAGTCATTTGATGGAAAACGTGCCTCTTGGAAGGAATGACACGGATTGGCTTCCGCTTTCGATCTGCCGCCCAAAGACTGAACGGAGAAGCAAAGATGCAGGAGAGACAAAGCAGGAGAGATGAAGCGAGAGCCAATCCGGGTCATTCCTTCCAAGAGGCAACTTTCCAATTGAATGACTCGCTGCCCTAGACCCTCTGCAGTCCCTCTCATCCATTCGGGATGCCAGCAAGAGTGTTGGGCTGAAGGAAGGAGGGATTCTCTCTCTCTCTCTCTCTTTCTCTCTTTAAGAGAGAGAGAGAGAGAGAGAGAGAGAGAGAGAGAGAGAGAGAGAGAGTTAGTTAGTTAGTTAGTTAGTTAGTTAGTTAGTTAGTGGGCAGACTTAGCACTTTGTTAAGTTTGTTTCTCTGTGTGTTGTGTATATATACATGTCTCAATGGGTGCAATTGTGCAAGCATTTTTTTTTTCATTTTTAAAAGAATTTTTGGATTTCTCCTCACCAAACCTTTAAGACTGAAAGAGTTAGAGTTGAAATATAAAGAGATTGTCAATCGCCATACTGTTAGATTGATAGGCAATTATGGACTATCTTGATTATATCCTCCTTAGAAAGAATATGCTACTGTATGGTTGAGAGACAGATCAAACTTCATTCCATGGAAACCCAACAAAGTTCATAGGGAGCATTTCTTTCTATGATGGGCTTCTTGGGTCAACGTGAATATCAGTTATCAAAAATGTAGGTAGAAAATTAAGTAGGCAATAGGCAATTACAAAAAGGGAAGCCAACTTTCTGAATCTGTTTCTTTGCACTTAGTGACTTATAAATAGACTAATGTTCTGAAAACCTGACCTAAATTATTATATATTTTAAATAGCTGAAAAAGTTGTTCTTATGGTATTGTGATAAATTCAATAAAAAGAAGAGAATTCTTGATGAACTTAAGGAGGAATAAGAGTATTGGATAGTAAATGGACAAATAAAATTACCAATCAAAGAGAATATTTGCACCTCAGGGTTGAAATGAGATGTTCTCTCTTACTCTTTCCTTTTCCTCTCTTCTCTGTCTGTCTCTCTCATCCTCTTTCTCTTTGTCTCTCTTCTCTTTCTCTCTCCCTCTTTTCCATTCTTCTGTCACTTTCTCCTTCTCTCTTCTCTCTCCTCTTTGTCTCTTTCTGTCTCTTTCACCCTCTCTCTCTTTGTCTCTTTCGCTCTCCTTCTTTCCCACTCTTCTATCTCTTTCTGTCTCTCGTCCCTCTTTTTTTCTTCCTCTCTCCCACTCTTTTATCACTTTCTCTCTACTGCCCAACCTGTCCCCATACTTATCTTCGATTGATCACGTTTGCAATAATTTACCTTCTTTCCTAAATAGGCACAGTTCCATTACTGGATCCCTCGCTCACACACACACACACACACACACACACACACACACGCACAAAACCATTTTTCTCCATTCCAATTCGGATCCTATAAATCAATTGCTCTGTGAAACATCTGTGAAAAAAATTCAGGTGCTCAGGCATGAAAATGTGCTGCTCAAATACTATACTTTTCCGCACATACTGAAAAAAAATTAGAGGGAACATTGGTCTGAACACAATTTTTTTTTTCAGCAATCAAAACATTCTCCAAAATGTGACATATTATATTGTCAGAGCTCAGGCGGGTGAAAGAAAGAAAGCGCTTTAGATAGTGGGGTGTCGGTGGAGAGGAGAGAATGCCTAAGCATGTGCCTCATCTACATAAGGAGTTTTTCGGCTGTTAACCCTTGCTTAATTCTGCTCGAGTGATCATAAAGTCAGACTAAATGAGGCACGTGGTTCTCCTGCCTCCTCCTATAGAGGACACTTTTTGTCTCTTGACTCTGGCAGCAACTAGCTCAGCCTTTTTCCTTTTACATTTTTTTTCTTTTCATGATGACAGTGGTGAGCCTCTGCCTCCCCTGCCTCCCCTGACTACATGTCACTGCTCAGAAGGATGGAAGACTGAGTTAACCTTGATCAGATGAGACTCGAACTGCCAAACTGCTGGCAGTTGGCAGTTAACAGAAATAGCCTGCAGTACTGCATTCTAACCATTGCATCACAACAGCTCTTCAAATAACTCTGAATGAAAACAACTTATAGGATTTGAGTTCATCAATCTTCTATGGGAAGATTTCTGTTTCTCTTTGGCTTGACTAATAATAACAAAACAAGACCATTGTTCTTTTTTTTTTTTACTGTTCTCCAAGTTCTTGCTTAATGCTCATAACATGATTTCACTCTCTCACAGGGAAGCTCTTTTTGTCACACCAATGAAAATTAAATAATTTTAAAAAGTTGGCCGTTCTAAGCACATATCTCAATTCATTTCCTGTGGAATAGTTTTCTTAATTTGAGATGGTGTGATTTTGTGACCTTCTGAGAACCCAGAAACTACATTTTCAAAATAAATTTGCTTGTAGATTAAAGAAAAACTTGCTGGACAGCAGACACAAGTAAGGCAATGAACCATTCAGAAATTTCCCATAAGGAAATTATTTGCAGAAAATAATTGCTTTGGGATCAAGGAAAACTTTATTTCTATTCTAAAACATGCTAAATGCCAGAATAAATAATACATAATTGCAAAATATTATTATCCTTTTGAATAGTAAATAATGTTGTATTTGAAGTACTATGAAAGTCTGTCATTTAACCAATGCCCAAAAGAATGATATTCCAAGAAATATTTAGATCATAATTAATATTGTGATATGTAATAATGCCAGTGTTTCCTTGTTTGAAGCAAAAATAATTGAAAATATTTTCTAAAATTAAATAATCTCTATTTTCTATATTTAATAAGCATTTTTCAATCATAGAAGCTCCTGTTTAGTCCTGTGAATTCAGACTTATTCAAACACAGCAACACAACAACCAACTTAAATTAATTACACTGTTTTTGAAAGGATAAAGTCAAAACCAACACAAACAACATACATCTTTGGTAAAAGATAATTTCTCATCTTAACATTTGGGTAAAGAAACAACTATTTTTAAGATACAGGAGATTTCTAGCTAGAAAAAATAAAATATCTATTTTAAGATGTAGACATCTTATCCTTTGTAGTACAACTGGTTCAATTTTAGATCACAAATTGACTTTGTGGATTTCTTTCATCCCTATTCTTAATATCTGCATTTAACAATAAAACTCTGGTCATTATTAAACCAAATTTCACTGTTAGGGAATTCTGACATAATATAAAGCAAGCTTAAATTGTTGAAAAAAAGAGCTTAAAGGCTGCTCATATTCATGTTCAGATTCATAAACTTTAAAAGTCTCAAATAATTATTCAAACCACACCAATATTATTTTATTCACATTTGGAAATAATCAATCCATTTGCTTTACTTCCTTTAAAAGGGAGAAGAACTAAGGAAAACAATGCCAATAAAAGACACTGATATTTTGATTGACTGATTGAATGAACAAATGAATTATTCTGGGAGCAAATTTTCTTATGTATGCAGTAATTGAGGGTGAGAGACTGACTCATTCCAGCTGCTTTCCTGAAATTATTTTACATATATCATTTCTCCTATATCCCCTTATTATCAGAAATATGCCTACATTTTAATAGTTTAATTTTTTCCCATTTTATTTATTCAAATTTTTAGCCATAAAACATGGTTAGATTTCATGGGAAAGGCTATATTTAAAGCACAAATATAACAGTGAAAACTACTATCAACTGATGTAATAGATATTTGTACGTTTGTTACAAGCATTTCAGATTCATTACATGTGTCAGACATTTTCACCAACAATCCCTGCATTTGTAGAATTCACTAATATCTGGATGGTTCATTAGATATGATCATAATTTCTTCTATCATAATATTGTGTACCTCTGTGAAATCCTTGTATAAGAGCCATTAAATTTTGAAGACAGCTTTTAAGTCCTGAAGAGCAATTTAGAAATCTATAAATCAACACAGTGCATTGATTTGGAGGGAGAAAACTGATAAATTTTCTCCTTTAGATATTTCTAAAAATAATTGTAACAAAGGACATCTGTAATATTTAATATATCTATATCTTTTCTTGTCTTATTATTTTAACTATAGATCTTTATTATAAATTGATTATTTTATGTTGTCTAGCTGTCCAGAACACTGATATAAAAGCAATCACATTTCCTTCTTAGCTACTGAAATAAAAATATTTTACCTTCTTTTCTTTTGCTACAAAAATTATTGAGTGCTATATAAAATAAGCAAATGAATAATTTTTTTGCAGTTTCATTCTGAAATATTCTCAAAAGCAATATAAAGTCATGGATTGCAACTTCTTCCATTCTTAATATGTTGTTGTGTCTAAAGAGAAATCTAGGCTTTTTCATACATTTCAAAATGTATCCTGGTAATTTATATACTGCATTGTTATTGTGTATGGGCACCCATCCTCACCTCCAATTTTATAATAAAGTGATTGATAATATTATTGGTCCATCTCAGGTTTCAAATTGAAAGAAAATATGAAAGATAAATTTCCAACAGACAATAAATATTTATGAACTATTGGAATGTTATGACTCATAAGGTTAGAACGCTGGGCTTATGATAAATGCAGGCTCATATTTAAGACCTGTTACAGCCGCGGGGCAGGGTGAGCTGCTGTTACAGGCTCCAGCTCCTGCCAACAGTTTGAAAGGAGGTGACTGTGAGTGAATAAATGTGTACCAATTCAGAGGACACGTTCACAGGAACATGAAAGGAGCCCCCAACTGTCCTCCTTTCACCACAGAAGCACTTTGGTGATTCCAACATGGAAGTATTTGTAAACTTTGATCTACTGATGAACTTAATCAACTTGAAGTCACACAAAGGAATAGTGATAATTTAGCATAGTCTTAAAACTGTTTTATTCACCTTGAGATTTACTATCTGATGATAGTAATGTTCAATATATGCCAATATATATTTTTTACCTTACTACTTTATATTTTATTGTATTTGATATTGCATTAAAATATTTTAATATTCACCATTGTCTGAAGATACGTTGCATAAGCATTTTTCAAACAGCAAACAAAAGCAACAATAATTTACCACTTTAATTTATGTATATCCTGTATTGTAATTATATGAAAAGCACTTCATTATAGTACAGGGGGTACATAAACTAAAGTGACAGAAAAGAGTACATCTTGCTGATCTCAAGGACATCGCAAAGTCCCTGATTGATCCAAGAGAATCTCTTCTTGCCAGTGACAGAAGTGCAGCCAAAAGCTGCTGAAGTTGGGACAGCTCCGCAACAGGAGGAAAGCGGAAAGAGAAAGTGTGTCCATCTGGTGAGAAAATTTTATTGTTATAAAAGTGACTGCCCTCCAAAAATCAAAGCTAAAGAAGCTTGCAAAGAAAAGAAAATAAGTGGCAAAATTAAGCTACATTGGACAGTGTGTTATCCTTTTTTTCATTTTCTTTTATGGATGGAAGTTTTGCAAATATTTCCTACTTTTTAAAGTGAAAGTATTGGTTTTTCTTCTTCTATTCCTTTTTTTAATCTATGGATTAAATCTTTTTCTTTATTTTTATAATATTGGTTTGTATGGGTTTTTTTCTCTTTGTATTTGCCCCATTTAAGAATTTTGTTTCTTTTAAGCCTGGAATATAAAGAAGATATAAAAAGAATATAAAGAGGGTAGTAACATCAGAGGGAAAAGAAGTTACACTGCCAATTGGAGGTTGGAGGTTGAATACTGGAAATATTGCTTTCTCTTTTTTCTCTCTGATCATTTTGACTTTGCACTTCAAAGGCTTCAGCTTGTTTACAGAAGAGATAAGGAGAAGACCATGGGTTGTTTATACAGGTGATCTTTGGATGCTTCTTTGGCACCTGGAGAGAAGTGAAAACAAAATCTTGTTTTGAAACTAGAGTGGCAGTGTTTACTAGTTGGAAGAATGGCACAACACCAAAAAGAAACCATAACATTACAACAGATTATGTTTGAAATTCAAAAATTATTAGAAACAACAGAGAGAATTGAGAAGAGATTGGAAAATATAGATTGTAATGCAGTAAAATTTGATGGAAAAATTGAAGATATCCAGCAAATGGAAAAAGTGGAGGTTAGAGTCCTAAAAACCCAAGGGAAAAATGAACAAAGAGGCAAGATAATTGTGGATACTGACAGTGAACTGAGTGTGGTTGGAGATGGAAAGAGTGGAACATGGAAAGGGAAGATAGATGGAAAGAAGGTCTACCCCAGATTTCAAGGTATAGAAGAAGAAAAAAGAGAAGAATTGATGTATTCATGGAGAGAAACTTTGACAAAAGCACTACTGATAACCAAAGATAAGCTGATTAAAGAAGCTGATGGAGGGTCTCGAGATTTTACAAGATATGTAAAAAGTTGCGAAGATAAGTCCACACAAATTTGATTAAGGAAATAACCAGAAGACTAATTCCACAAATGGCAAAAGACACAAGACTGCACTATTACTGGAAAGACACAGGTTGAGATATGAAAACTAATAACAAAATATTGGTCAAATTTAGTTAAAATTAGAGCATTATGTTAAAAATGAAGTGATAATGGATATAGTTAGATAAATAATTGATAATGATAACACTGTACACATGTGTATTGGTTTGATAAAAGGGAATTTGGTATAAACAGTCTAACTATGTTAGAGCTTTTAAGGACTTCAATTCATTGAAATAAAGATTCTACTTTTTTAGTTCATATTTAGAGTATTTCAAAAATATCTACTTTAAAAATATTCTTCAGCTATTAATAGAAAAGTGCTAAGTTTTCCTTCTGTCATGGATTCCAGCATGTCTCATCTGTCTTTGATGCAGCAAAAGTGCTCTGGTCCATTACCAGGTTCATTAAAACATCTTAAATTCAAAATATTACTTCGGTTGTGAACTGGCAAGACAAATTGAAATGGAAGTTGAGGGAAATCCTTAAAACGTTAATTTCATAACACCTGATTAAAAATCACATTCCTGGTTTCCCTACAAATTTTCTAATATAATTTTTATCACCAATTGTCAATGTAGAATTTTTCCATAGTTTTAAATATGTATGAAGCTAGTTTTCAGAATCCAATAGAAAGCAATAGAAACCTAACTATTAACAAGAGACTCGATAGTCTATACAAGAAATCCAGTTGTTACAAAGAATATTCTGTAGAAATTCAATTTGGAGTCAGTTATGACTATGTGATAAGGTTTTGTGGATCATGAAGCTTGATAGATTTTCTTTTAGCACTTCTGTTATTGATATAGATGTTTTATCCTGCAGCATGAAGTTTTCACAACAACTCAGCTAGTATCTTCAGATGTCTTTAAGTTTCAGAAACTATTTCAGAGTCTTTCACTAGACCTTTTCTTTCCAAAATGCT
This sequence comes from Thamnophis elegans, assembly GCF_009769535.1. Taxonomy (NCBI): domain Eukaryota; kingdom Metazoa; phylum Chordata; class Lepidosauria; order Squamata; family Natricidae; genus Thamnophis; species Thamnophis elegans. The sequence continues at coordinate 50,538,758 of NC_045558.1, read as the reverse complement.
TTCCTGAAATTAGACCCTTTTCTTTTATTCTGCCTTTTGGCTTAAAGCTCACCATCACCTGTTCCTATAGGAGCACATTCATTCATATAAAATATTTATATTATTCTTATTTTCCATTCAATACAATGTATAATAATAAAACAGCATCAATAAGTTTTAAAAATAGGCAGAAATTTGATAAATATAATAGGAGTACTGTATAAACGAATGACTGTTCTAAAAACAAAGGCTAGCTAGCATCTAATAAGTTGTTCTTTGAAACTGAAACAGATTTTCCTTGGAAGACAGTTTTAGCATCTAGGCTATAGTCACAGCTAGGCAAAGACTTAATTGTGGGATGTGCAAGAAGGTTTTTCAGAAGGATCTCAATAGAAGGAAAAAGACAGTTCTGTGTTCTAAATTAGTCAGGGTTTTAAAGGTAACAATAATTTGATTTGTATTCACATAAATTAAGTTACTGTAGCTGTTTCATTAAGAAAACCACAAACTTGCTATATGCAGCTCTTTTAATAAACAGAACTATTTTTGTTTCAAATACATTATTCAGCTGAATACAGAACACTTCACAATAAAGTCAAATTGATCTAGGCTTTGCTAAAAAAAAATCCATTCTTGTCTTGTCCTCAACTTACATTATTTAAGAATGAGGAAACTGCTTCCTTCTCAGATAAAGACTATGTAATAAACCAATTTAGAGTTACTTTATCCAATCTATATTCTATATAAAGGTTGTACAAATGGAAATGTGAGGAGACCCGCCCCAATATAGTCCTGATTGATTTTGTTTAATATAAAATGGGACAAAGAGAAACTTTCATAAACTTTCAAAATGTGTCATTCTATCTTATAACTATGAAACAGCATTCATAGAAAGAGCAATAAAGAAAACAAGTAGGTAACAGCATGGGAGATCTGGGTGAGCTACTTTCAATTTCCAACTTCTGTTTGAGGAATTTGCTACAGAAACCTTTTATTGGAAATGAGACTCTAAAAGAGAGGTGGTGTTTTTTAAATCACTGGTGACTAATTTTACAAGAGGTTGACAGATCCAAATGAAGGAGATGGCAATGCTTTGTGAAAAATAGATCTTTAAGTGGGCAGAGTTCCAGGTGATTTATTTGTCTATATATTGCCTGCTTTATGGACCATATTTGAGAAACATTTTGGTATATTGTGTACATTGTAGTCCTGGAACATGAAGTTTGCAGAAGTGAAAGTTTGAATGGAAATCAGCTGAAAGTGGAGAAATAGAGTAAGGACACCATCTACTGGTGGAACCTGTCATTGAGGGAGAAGACCTTGAACTCCTGAACTCTCTGATGAAATACAAATTGTTTGGGCGTTTTGAAACTGAACTAAATAAATTTAATTGGGTGCTGTCTTGTGGAATTTACACCATACTGGACACTTGGAAACAGACAGAGAAGATATAGAAGTTTGCATCAGGATCAGCATTCGCTCTATCACCGAAATGTCAAGCCCTTCAAACAAAAGGTCGATAGAAAGTTTAATCCAGCAGGAAAAAAATGAATACAACTGAAGTTATGCAAGCAATGTCACAATCATTACAAGAGGCTATACTTAAGAACCATATTGAAATGAAGACTGAGATGGGAGAGATCAAGGAAAAAAATGCAAAGGATGGATGAAAAACTGGAACTTTTTAGCAAATGCTAGAGAAAAATGAAGAAAAGACTAAATCAATTGAAGAAAAGTCAGAACAAACAGAGAAAAAAGACGAGGAAATGAATCAGAGACTAACACAGGCCAATAAAGAATTGGAAGGAACTGTAATCCAATTGCAAATAGAAAAAGCTGAATACTTCCTGAGATTCCAGAATATAGAGGAAGAAAAAGAGGAAAATCTAGGTGAGCTGATGGTAGAATTACTAGCTCATACCTTACAGATAAGGACACAAGAGACAAGAGATGAGATAGATGAAGTGTTCAGAATCCACACTAGCTATACGAGAAAGAAAAAACTCTCAAGGGAGGTTCATGTAACATTCATGAAAAAATCAATAAGATCAGGAATTTTTTAAAAAGTAAGAGAGGAACCCCCAAAATATAAAGGGAAAGAGATTGTGGTTTTAAAACAACTTTCTAGACGCATCAGAGATCTGCGGAAACAATACCAATTCCTGACAGGGCAACTGATTAAACATCAAGTAAACTTTAGATGGGTGATACCTGAGAGAATCTTGGTTATTTGGAATGACAAAAGACATAGACTATACTCTCTAGCTAGTGCTTATGAATTCTATGATTATTATTTCAATTCACAGAAGCAACAAAGAAGAAGAAAGGAAGAAGAAAATAGAGGACAAGAGGAATTAATGACAGGCAAAACCACAATTAAGCAACAAGAAGTGAGGTTGAACAAGAGCAAAAAGAACGTCAAAACTCATCTATAAGTGAAACTGGAAGAAGAAACAAACTACTATTGATTAATATAAATGGATTAAATTCTCCAATGAAAAGGAGGAGAATTTTCACAAAATTACAAAGAGTGAATTTAGACATAGTTTGCTTGCAAAAAGTATACATTAAGAGACAACACTTTAGAATACCCCAAAATGGGGAAACTACACAACAAAAAAAGGGGTGGTGTAGGTTTTATATATTAAAGAAACAATAAAGGCCAAACCAATATATGCAGATGAAGAAGGAAGAATATTGATGGTGGAAGTAATAATAAATCACAAACTCGTGGTTTTGACAGCACAATATAATAAGCAAGAAAACTTTTATGGGAAACTTCATGAAAAAATGGCAGAATTGGACTATGAAAATATTTGTGGAATAGACTTTAATGCAATTACAGACATAAAGATTGATTACAGGAGCAGTAAAACAAATAAAAAGGCAAGGAAAATTTTACCAAAGACTTTATTTAAATTGGTGGATGAAATGAACATTCAAGACATATGGAGAGAAAGAAATCCCAAGAAAAACCAATATACATATTATTCTAATCGACATCAATATTGGTCAAGAATAGGCATGGCATGGATATCATCAGATTTACGTAATGTAGAAGAAATAGAAATAGAATCGAATATATGGGCAGACCAGGATGAAATCCAGCAGGTTCTGAAAGGTTGAACTATAGTGGAAATTTAGAGTAGTTCAGAGAACCAGTAAATGCCACCTCTGGCTGGCCCAGAGTGGGATGGGAATGGAGATTTTGCAATATCCTTCCCCAAGAGTGGGGTGGGAATGGAGATTTTGCCATATCATTCCCTGCCATGCCCATCAAGCCACGCCCACTAAGCCACACCATACCCACCAAGCCACACCACGCCAACCAGCCATGCCCACAGTAGTAAAAAAAATTGAATTTCACTACTGGGGCAGACCACAACCCAGTTAGGATCAAATGGAAAGGATACAAGAAGAATGTGAAATGGATGTTGAATCAATCTATACTGAAAGGCAAAGAATTCATACAAATCACAGAAAAAGAAATGATATTTTTCTTCAAAGAAAATAGAAGAGACCTTACTACAAAACTGGAGGCAGAGTATAATGGACTACAGTTACAGAAAAAGTCACAAGAAAAGAATCTCAAAAATCAAATGGAAATAATAAAACACAAACTGAGTTTACTTGAAAAGAAGAATTGGCACGGAAAATTAAGAGTATAAAACAAAACTTCTTTGAAAATACTAATGAACCAGGAAGATAATTGGCATACAAATTAAAAAAGAAAAAAGAAAAAAAAACAGATACAAAACTTGATAGATGAGAAAGGTACATTATAGCATCAAAACAACAACAATATAATAATAACTCAAAATTACTATGAAAACCTATATGACCAAAAGAAATTATCAGAGGACAAAATAAAAAGACACCTGGAAGAGGCAAGGTTGCTTAAAGTGCTGGAAGAAATAAGATCTACACTAAATAAAAGGATAACAATTTTTTTATTAACAGAGGCAATTAGAATAATAAAGAATTATAAAAACCAGAACCAGATGGCTTACCTGTGGAATTTTATAAATGATTTCATGATATCCTGGGTCTGTTACTGCTGGAAGTTTATAATGAACTCCTGTTAGAAGCTAAGATAACAAAATCTGGATGGAAGCAAACATTTATGTCAGATTTCCTAAAAATGCCCTAATTGATTCATAAGCATCGAGTCAAGTTTTCAATAGAAAACTAGTCATTTATTAGGAACACTATAGGCAAGATCTTTTCGTAGTCAAGTATATGCTTTGTTTGATTTATTGTTGAATTTTACCCCTGTTCCTCCCCCCCGAGTCTGTGTCATAAATCACATTCCCCCATAAGATGCACCCCTCTCAAACCAGCTGTAGTAATCTGAGATCCAACTCCAGCCACCAGTATGTGTGGAATGCTCTCCCCCTCCTTTCCCCATGACAATACTGGGAGTTGACATTTTGCTTCCCTCACTTTCAAAAAGCAACCTGTGCAATATTCTCCCAGGTTGCTTTTAGCATTGACATCCAATCAGTCAAGCTGACTGAGGAGGGGGGATCCCTGGGATACTCAGGCATTGGGACAAAGTCAGTGGTGGGTTTCAAAAGATTTTGGAACCTCTTCTGTAGGTGTGGCCTGTTTTCCAGGTCCACTGGTGGAACCTCTTCTAACCGGTTCAGTAGATTTGATGAACCGGTTCTACCGAATAGGTGCGAACTGATAGGAACTCACCTCTGGACAAAGTCCATGCCATTCACTACTTTGACTGGTGATAGTCCTGTGCTACTGTGAACAGCATTATTGTACATGACCTCAGCAAAAGACAGAAGGTCTGCGCAATTGGACTGCTGATAGTTCATGTAGCACCTCAGGTGCTACCATGGCATTCAGTCTCTGCCTCCCCATTGGTGCTCAGGTGAAAAGCCAAGTTAAGACCCTGGGATGACCCAATGGACCACAGGAACTCTCTCCAGAACTCAGCTGTGAACTGGACACCTCTGTCTGAGATAATTCTTTGAGGTACTCCATGCAGGCAGTAGATGTGCTTCAGGAATAGTTTGGCCAGCTTGTGAGGTGAGGGTAGTCCGCTGCAGGGTAGGAAGTGTGCCTGTTTGGAAAACAGGTCTATTACAGTCCAAATCACCGTGTTTCCCCCACTTTTCAGCAACTCTACTATAAAGTCCATTGTGATCTCCTCCCATGGCCTCTTTGGATCTGCTACTGGTTGCAGCAGTCCGAGGAGTTTTCCCGGTCATCTCTTAATTGTGGTGCAGATGGTGCAACATTTCAGGTAGCTGTCCACATCTTTCTTTATGCCGTGCCACCAGAACTGCCTCCGGGCTAAGCGTAAACTCTTTAGGAATCCAAATTGGCCTGCCAGTTTGGCGTCATGGCTCCTCTGAAAAATTAGGGTGCATGGGGATTCCGGGATGTAGAGTTTTGTCCCCTTCCATGTGAGGTCATCTCTTTTTGTCAACATGTGTTGGTTGTTTCGGAACCAGGGTTTGCTAGCAGTTCGGTTTTGAGTCTCGGGGTTAGATCACTTGCTGGTTGGTCTTGCCAGTCACAGCATTGTCGTCTGGTGGTCACTTGGACAGCTATTTGGGGAGAGGGAATGATGGCATCCACCAGCAGCTTCCGTTCACATTTCTACTGGGGTCTGCGGGAGAGGGCATCAACTAGAAAACTTCTCACCCCTGGAATGTATTTTAGTATGAAGTCAAAATGGCCAAACCCATCAGATTTGTTTGGGTGATTGTTTCCATGAGTCCTGAAAGCCTCCAGATTTTTGTGGTCAGTCCAACTTAAAACAGTTTCTGGCCCACTTCCAACAGGTGTCTCCACGTTAGCAGTGCCCATCTCACAGCAAAAGCCTCCTTTTCCCATGCGGCCCATCACCTCTCTGTGTCTGTGAGCTTGTGGGAGGTGTATGCATAGGTTGTAAGTTTCCTTGGTTGTTTCTTGGTGTAGCACCTCTCCACTGCCATGTCATTGGCATCTGCTTGGATCACGAATGGTTACTTGGGATCATGATGATTTAGCACTGGTTCCTTTGCAAATATTTGTTTTAGTGTTTCAAATGCCTTTTGGCAGGTTAAGTCCTGGGTGAAATTTTGTTCCTCGGCTCTCTGTCTTTAAGAGATCTGTCATGGTTTTGACAATCTTCGTGAAGGAGGGGATGAATTGCCTATAGAAGTTCGCAAACTCTAGGAAGCTTTGTAGCTGTCTGAAGGTTGCGAGGAGGTTGCCAGCCTAGGAGATTTGTACTCTGGCTGGGTCTATCTCTATTCCCTCATTTGACACTCAGCAGCCCAGGTAGTCCTCTGTTCTATGGCTGGGGACCTCCACCAGTGGAGGGAATTTTGGACCTCTCTCTGTAGGGGCACCTTTGATAAGGGCGTGCTTGTTATATGTTTCTGAAAAGGCAGAAGGAACCATTGAAGCTACCTGTAATATAATCTGGCCCAGGGCATAATAGCAATGGTGGATACCATCTTCCCTAGAAGTTTTGATAGCATAGCCAGTGCAACCCCGCTGACATCCAACACCTGTGTTACCAGTCTTTGGAGACTATCCTAACGCTCCTCAGAGAGGAATACCTGTTCTGCCTGAGTGTCAATCCAAGCCCCCAGGTGCAGGGTCCTGGTTCTGAGTGTAAAGTGACTCTTTGGAATATTTATGGAAAACCCATGTGACTTCAGAGCTCGAATTGTGATTGTAAGATTTGTATTGGCTCTCTCTCTCTGTCGAGGTAGATTGTACTAAGATATCATCCAGGTAGCAATGTACTCGGACTGGTATGCTTCTCAAATGTGCAGCAAAGGCTGCCAGGATCTTAGTAAATGCATGAGGAGCTGAGGGCCAAAGGACAAAACCCTATATTGGTAATGAACATTGGCATAACAAAAACGCAAATACTGACAATGGTCTTGGAGGATGGGTATGTGTAAGTACACCTCCATTAAATCCACCGAGGTAAGGAAATCCCCCCCCCACCTTAAACATTCCAAAATGGTCTGCAATGAATGCATCTTAAACTTTTTAAATTGTAAATAATGATTTAACCTTTTTACATCCCAAATAAACCTCCATCCTCCCAAGGACTTGGGGATGATGAAGAGGATGGAGTAGAACCCCTGATGGCACTGGCCCTCTGGCACCTACTGGATGGCCTCAATATCCAGAAGGTGTTAGATAGCCGTGCGCATCAGGAGCTGCTTTTGCGGGTTACGAGAAATGGGGGAGCACATGAAAAACTTGGGGGGGGGTGTGAGGAGATGAACTCCAGGGCCAAACCAACCCTAACCGTGGCCCTAACCCAGCCATCTGAAGTGGTGGCGTCCCACTGGTTGGCAAAGCGGAGTAAACGTGCTCTGATGGGGAACCGATCCTCTGACTGCTCACTGCTTACGATTGTATCAGTTCACCCGAAAGCTTGCCCTAAGTGCCCCTCTGCAGTCTATAAGGCATCTGACATTGGCCAAAGGTGGTCTGTGCACGAAGGCCTGTAGGGTTATAGTCATAGCTTTGAAAGGAACTATAGTCCTGCTGCCTATACGGTTATCTCCTAGGGTAGGGGCCGGGATGGGAGAAACCCTTCTTAACATTTGATGGCAGAGCCTTACGTTTATCTTTCCCTTCCTCCAGTAAAGGTATGAGGGTATCCCCAAACAAGCTCCTCCCTTTGTATGGTTCAGCAGTCAATCTCCACTTGTGCCTCATGTCCATCTGCCATTGTCTCAGCCAAAGGAGGTAACGGGAGGTGACAGCAGAAGCCATGGCTCGAGAGGCAAACCTCGTAGTGCTCAGGGTGGTGTTTGCCGAGAACTGTACTGCTGCGATAATCTTGTTTAGATCCTGATGCGCCCTGGAGTCACTGGTTGGGATCCTCTCCTGTAGGTGTTGTAGCCAGGAGAGGCTGGATCTAGAAAAGAATGAAGCAGCCGCCAAGGCCTGCAGCGCCATGCCGCTGCCTGGTGTCCCCTCTGGAAGAGCTGCTCTGCTGTCTTGTCCTCAGGCTTGAGGACCTCCTCCTGTCAGCCTGGCAGTGTAGTGCTGGAGTGAAGAGCTGATATCGGTGGGTCAATCAATGGCCACTGAAGAAGCTTATCCAGCCCCTTAACCATATTGTAGTAGCACCTGTCGGCTGTGGACAGGGCCAGTTCAGCCATGGGTGCCGTCCACTGCCTCTGGACTGTATCCAAGAACAGCTGAGGCGTCGGGATGGTGTCGACCTCCTATGTCTGCTCCTTGAACCATGCGCTGGCCAAAGTAGCAGGTGTCAGGGCTGCAGCCTTCTCTGCCTGTCCTTTGAAGGCCGGCGCAACCTTGGCCTTGGCCAATAGGGGCTTGAAAATGTCAGGTGGGAAGAGACACATGGTGTGAGGTTTGTCAGGCATGGTGCTTTCCTCTTCAGAGAGGTCTGCATCCCTAATCTCCCCATCCTCAAAACCAAGGGAAGGGCTGTGAGGGGATTCAACTGGGAATGGGGTCTCTGCCCCTGCCGAAACGGTCTCCCTCTGTGGAGCAATTCGCAGGGGCCCTGAAGGTGGTCGATGGTGCTCCTGCAACCCTGCCCAAATACCCTGCTTGATGGCCTCTGAAATAATGTGCTGAAAATTGAGACCTGCAATAGCAATAGCAGTAGACTTATATACCGCTTCATAGGCCTTTCAGGCCTCTCTAAGCGGTTTACAGAGAGTCAGCATATTGCCCCCAACAATCTGGGTCCTCATTTTACCCACCTCGGAAGGATGGAAGGCTGAGTCAACCCTGAGCCGGTGAGATTTGAACCGCTGACCTGCTGATCTAGCAGTAGCCTGCAGTGCTGCATTTAACCACTGCGCCACCTTGGCAGGGGGTATGGGAGGCAAGCAAGGGGAACTAGATGGACACCATTCTGCGTGGGGTGCGGTCACCAATGGAGTAAAGTAATTCTCCGATCTCCTGGCCTGATTTGCTGGTGGGACAGTTGTGGAGGTCCGTGGAGCATTGCCCCAAAGGCTGGACGTATCAATGGTCAACATCAGGCTAAATGGGTCCAAGCTTGATTCCTGATGGGAAGGGGGCCTGGTATCTGATCTGGGGTGTGGTTGTTCCAGATGTGTTGGGGACGAATGGCACTGATGCTCTGAGCTCATGTGTTTGGCAGCCACCTTCAAGGACTTCTTAGATTTTGTGGTCTTGCCATCCTTGTGGACTTTTCTGTGGACCTTGGCCTCCCCACCAGCCTGAAAAGCCGAGGGTCTTACTGGCGAAAGGGAAGTTGCAAGTGTCACTAGCTTTGGGGCCAGCCCCTGTCCCTCTCTGTTCTCCTCAGGGAAAGGCCCGGGAATACTACTGTCCGCCATAGTGGAAAATTTGGACAAAATGGCAGCCGCGCCCTATTCACTGGCCAAGATGGTAGTTTGCACCCTTTTCTGACTGTTGGTTGAGGCAGGAGGCAAAATGGCAGCTGCAACTCCTTGCCCTACTCTCCCTTGCCCAGCAAAAGCAGCACATGTTGGTCGCTCGTTCTTCAGCCATTTCTAACATCAGAGGCACATGGAGAGCGACCAGATCGAAGGCGCATGTGTGTTGGTTGTGGCGCTCCTCCAGTGGAGAGATCGGCTGATAGGCAATCTGGCGCGTGGTGCGGTTAGGAAGGGACTGCTGGATGGATCCGACAGATGCCTCCTCATCCTGCACGTAAGTGGCCATGCAAATGCGGCACATATCCTCGCTCCCAAGGACACTTGTGCCTGTAGGGGAGCCTTGAATCGTGGACTACAGCCGTGGTAATACAAAGCGGTCTCTGGAGGTTTCTCTCTATTCCAACAGACCAGGACCCAGTTGCTCCTTACTCAGATGCCCGAGGCAAATTCTCTCTCAACAACGTGGGTCTGATAGGCCTAGGTTGCACAGCTCAACATGGCTACCGGGGACCTCCAAAGGTATGTGAGGGTATAGCCGGATTTATCAGCTTTACTCACCGGAGGGCAAACATATTATTGCAAATTTGATATTTCCAATCTTTATAGACGAAGATCAATGGAATGGAGAATTGAATAACACAGTTGTCCTCAGAGTGGACTGAGTCAAAAGCTGGGTGGAGTTACCCATAAGGGCGGGTTATAAAAGATATTAATTAATTTTTAAGACTCAGTCCAATCAGAGAACAGACAGTGTTAATCCATGATGGATACTATCCCCAACTGTGTATTATCTGTAAAAATGGTTTTGTTTTGTTTTTTATAAACGTTTTGTGTGAGTTTGAGGAGATATTTCCATTTAATTTTGACCATTAAAATGAAAACGTCAATGCAAATGATTCTATATACTGTACAATATTGATCAAGACTATTTGGATTTTTGAATGAGTGATGGATTCTAAAAAGGATATATGTATTATATGCAAAAATGATTTTATTTTACATTCATTGATATAGTAATTAAATTATTGAATTCTTCTAAATCTTTTTGATGTGACTAAATATATTTGTTCATGACATAATAGTTTCTGATTTGTACCACTGATTTGAGAGGGCTTTTGCATAAAACTTTAAACTTGGTACTGTATGCAGCATCGTAAATACATTATTATCACATTAGGATAAAGTAATAAATCTGGACTCTCCTACTTTTCAATTCTTTGGACTTCGAGGAGGCAAACGCATCAACTTTAGATTTACTTTTTTTAAGTTCTCAAATTTCATCAAAAATAACTGTTCAACTCCTAGGAGATCTACTTCAAAGAAAAATAGAATATCAAGTGAAACAGTCTTGCTGTTTTCTGTTTAGATAGATGGATGGATGGATGGATGGATGGATGGATGGATGGACGGATAGATAGAGTGTGTGTGTATCCTTTCTTGTGACTTCTACATTGCCTTTCTATAGCTATTTATTCCAAGCACAGATTGGATTTTTTTTAAAAAAACAGCAACAAATTTTATCAAAAGAAAATAGGCAACTTTTACAATAGTAACTTACAACATCTAAACATAAATAGAAATAGTTTGATAGGAGGGGAAAGAGTACTTAAATAGACAAAGAGCAATAACTAATAGAACCATCTTCAGAAGTCTGAAGAAAATTCATCATCAATTGTCATCTACTCAAAGATACTCAAGAAGACATAAAGCTGATGCTGAAATCATAATATCAATTCACAAATAAAATATACTGCATATGTGCTATTTGCATGATGCTATTCAATATCACTTGCTTCATTGGCCCTCTCCCTCTGAATGGTACAGTTTAATGTATATTGACAATTGCAATTCAGCAACACATAAAGGACAAATGACATTCCCATGTCTAAATGACATTCCCATGTCTGTCTTATTAGTTTCAGTTAGAAATGATGAACAGCCAGAACTCATCAACTTAGTCATGCCCTTGTGTATTCCTATACAACCTTAACTCAAATCCTTTTTCATTCTCCATTTTCCATTCCTATTATTGAAATGTAGATACACAGTGATCTTTTGAGATTTAATTAATATTGAAAATATGTAACATGAGTTTCTCAGGTGAAGAAACTATGGAACTTCTAAACTGAATCAATATTTCATGCTTTTGCCTTGAGATGCCTACCTTGGTTGGCACCATATCACACACATGGTATTATGAATTAAGACATTCATAACCGTTAGTAAAATCCCTAACATCTTAGACTTATATGTGCAGAGCACATACACAATAAAAGAATCCTTAGTACTTGATTAGTGTGCATTTGATTAGTAACAAGAATATTTGTTATTAATCAAATGCACACTATTAAAAACATTACATGAGATAATGCATAATATCTCATTTTCCTTTTTTATTGTGATCCCAATATCATACAATAAAATGTCATTTGAACTGGATCATTTAAAAAAAAAATAGCAATGGAGTCTACAAGTGTTTCATAACAGCAAACTTCTAGGTATGCATAACACCAGGCAATTTAAATCTTCATTATTATATTCAAACAAACATTTTCTATGTTACAAGGGATGAGCTCCAGGCCTGCAAATCTGTAAAGCATGTTATCGAAGGTAGAATACTGTCAATAGATGTTGACTTTTGGGTACTTATCCTAAATATGGGCCACCTTGTTATAGCTTACATATTTCCAGCAACTATTTCCACCAGCTATCCATGAAGTAAAATCTTCCTTAATATCTGAAATCCTGGGACCATTTCATCTCATATCCAACCTAGATGTTTCTTACAAAATTCTCAATCCTCCAGGTCATGGTTATCCCAAAGGTGCTTTTTCAAGAAGCCATTGAACCAGAAAGTACCTTTGGGATGCAATTCTTTTCTTCTTGCCAATATTTATATTTCATATTTAATGAAGGAAGAAAAATCTGGACTGGCTCAAGAAGCTTTGGTACAAATGCTTTATAGTACTGCATTTTTGTTCTTTGCACAATAAAATTAAATGTAATAAAAAAGGGAGACGTATCCAACATTTATAAATGCATAAAGGCTGATGATAACCAAGAAATAAACAAAACAGTACAGGAGAAAAGAAAAGAAATCTATAAATGAATAAGGCAAATTCATTGGACATATTGATTCTGAAATGAATGACAAAAATAACTCAAATTTTTGCTATAAACTAATATCACATTATATTAAAGTAAAGCAGTACAATCAAGCAATGTTCACATATTAATCTTACCTTAGCCATCTGAGCTTGCACACCATTTGCTTTAAGAGATGCTACGGCTTTCTGTGCAGCTGCTGGACTATCAAAATCTACAAAACCGTAACCTTTTGAGAGGGGGAAAAAGTAGCATTCATTAATATGAATAAAAAATAAAGTAGCTTACCAAATCTTCTCCATCAACAATGTAACATTTTCAAATGTAATAATGTTCAAATACCAATGGCTACTTCAAGATTTTGGATGAGTTTCAACAGTCCCCAGCTGAAATGTTTAATAAGACATGACTTGTTTCATATTAGGTCAGACGAATGAATGAATCAGCAAAATTTTATTGTAAACAATAAACATTGTAACAAAAAAATCATTACAAAATTCATTCTTTTCATTCATTCTTTTTTTAAAGCGACAGAAAATTGTACTTTTGTTGAAACATTTTCAAAGGTTTCTAATAGAATAATGCAATAGAGAATTATTGCATTGAACTTATTTGGAATCTTCCCTTCATATCAGGTATATGAATATTTTTTGGAATGTACACAGTGTATCCATTGGAGAAAGGTCATCACTTCATCTTTTGTAATGCCTCTGCAATCTAAAGAGCTTGCATCCATCTCAAAAGCTATAATAGTATTTAGTACTAGAGTGCTAATAGCTTTAGGCAGACATTTCTTTTTACCAGATCAATATGTATCAAAACAGAAGGCAATCACAAATATGCTGCAGCATTTAATGCACTTTAAACTTATTAGTACCTCATGCATGTATTAAAAGAAGAAAAATGAATCTAAGTACTCCAATTAATTCCATATATCAGAAATATATACATTCCGTTTTAAGAAATTGCCAATGATATAGTGAAAGATCATAAATTTTATGCTAGGATTCCTGTAAATAACTTGTAAATGTTTACTTCTTATATTTAACTCAATGTAAACTGCTTCAAAATAGAAAATTCTGTAAGACTTAAATTCTAAATGATATTAAGTGTGTAACTAAATACATTTATAGAGTATTCAGAAAGTGTTCAGACTCTTTTCACTTTTATCAATTTTGTTATGCTGCACCCTGATTCTAGAGTTGTTTTTGTCATCAATCTACACTAATGACAAAGTGAAAAGAAATTTTTAGAAATGTCTGTAAATTTACTAAAAAGAAAAAAATGAAATATCACATTGGCATAAGTATTCAGACCCTTTGCAACAACACTTGAAATTTAGTTTAGGTGCTTACCATTTCTGTTGATTGCTGCTGACATGATTCTACACCTTGATTGGACTCCACTTGTGGTAAATTAAATTGATGGGAAATGATTCGGAAAGGCACACATCTCTATTGAAGGCCTCACAGCTGACAATGCATATTGAAACACAGCAAAAGCAATGATGTCAAAGGAACTGCCTGCAGAGCTCAGGGACAGGATTATTGCAAGGCACAGATCTGGGGAAAGCTACAATAAAATTTCTGCTGCTCTGAAGATTCCTATGACACAATGGCCTCCATAATTCTGAAACATAATTCTCATATATTTGGTACAACTAAGACTCTTCAAGAGCTGGTTGTCTGGTCAAACTGAGCAAGTGAGGAAGAAGGGCCTTAGTAAGAAAGGTGACCAAGAATCTGATGATCACTCTGACTAAGCTCCAGAGATCCTGTATGGAGATGAGACAGAGTTCCAAAAGTATAACCATCACTGTAGCCCTCTACCAAGCTGGGCTTTATGGTAAGGTGACCAGATTTTAATATTGTTAAAGAGGGACACCATTGACCAGGGGGGCGTTCTTGATTAAAAAATTTTAAAAAATCATGACTTTTTAAAAACGCTGCGGGACGCGGGACAAATTGTTCAAAAGCGGGACTGTCCTGCCAAAAGCGGGACGTCTGGTCACCTTAGCAAAAGGGGTTCACATGTCCTTGGGACACAGCAGCGGTCATAAATATGAGCCAGTTGCTAAGTTTCAAAATATTGATCACATGATTATGTGGATAGTGCAGAGATCTTAACTGTGAAAAACAGTCACAAGCAGAGTAGTATTCAGCCGGTTCTCTCTGCTTCGGGCAAACCGGTAGCTGCGGCTGCAGTAGGCTCCATCTACCCACCCCGACATAATGCATGAGCACTGCGCATTCACAGAAAAGGTGCATATGAGCAAAGTGAGCACATGTGCATGCTCACATTTGTGAACCTGTAGGATTCACCACTGGTCCTAAGTCACTTTTTTTAGTGCTATTGTAAATTGATTAGTCATTAAATGAACTGTTGTAAGTCAAGGACTACCTGTACTGTTCTAAACAAAAAACTTGTAACCATATATCCCCATAACCATTAGTCTGATCAGCCCTTTTAACACATATCACAGCCTTCAAGATGGGGACATCTGCAATAGGAGATCAAAAAAGATAGTTTTTAATTCTAGGCTGGAACCAGCCTCTTGACTATTCTGACTCCCCACAACCCTACTTCATGTTAATATAAAGAAATTAGGTAGCTTCAATTACATATTGAATTCAAATTGACTTACAATTGTGTGTGTGTGTGTGTGTGTGTGTGTGTGTGTGTGTGTATGTATGTATGCTGATCTTGTTGTATTCGGGTCTGTTCCCATGTAAGATTGAGTCTTGTCTGCATCCAATACATAGCATTTGTTGTTTTAGAAATTAAATTCCCCTTCCCATCAATACCTCATTAGCAGTGGGGATGGTTAAATGTTACATCGGAAGATTGATGGGGTATTTTAGAATGCAATCAGCGCACCAACAAGAGTATACAACTAAACAGGCAGGCATGCCACGTGGCACAGGACAGGCAACAATTTACCAGGGGCTTTTTAATTAGGGGTGGAGGGAGATGGATCTTAATTCAGGACTGCATGAGGGAGTCCTGTTCTTTCAAGCAAGAATTCTCAAAGAGCAGTTGCTGCCGCGAACAGAAAACAGCTTTTAACCCCAAGCGCGATGCCACGAATGTCACTATTTTCATCTGAGCCACCACTGCAATCCTTGCACGCCGGTGAGAATGAGGAAGCAGGAAGAAAAAAATAAATAAATAATCACCCTCCCAAGCAGAGGGCAACGTTGCAATGAGAGTCATACTCCTGATCCTCCAAAACTCTCAGGAAACTCCTTCGCAGCCATGGGGGGGACCCCATAATGAAGCAGCCCCACTGGCGGGAGAACGAAGGGACAGCTGCAAAAAGGCGCAAGTAGGGGGGGATTGACAGCAAGGGTCTGTCCCACCGCTCGCCTTAAAGTTCTCGCCTAGCCGAGCTCTGGGGTTGCAACCGCCGCTCGCCATTCCCTCAACTCGGATTTTGGGCTTTAATCAGTGGGGTGTGTGCTGGGAGAAATCTCTCCTCTCCTCCTGGCAAGCACCCCACTGCCTAAACTGTTTCCTTTTGCCTGCCTGAGTTCTGCTGCAGGCGAAAGAAAGCACTTTATTCAGTGGGGTGCATGCTGGGAGGAATCTCTCTTCTCCTCCCGGCATGCACCCCACTGCCTAAAGTGCTTCCTTTTGCCCACCTGAGCTCTGCTGCAGGCGAAAGAAAGCACTTTAATCAGTGGGGTGCATGCTGGGAGGAATCTCTCCTCTCCTCCCGGCATGCACCCTACTGACTAAAGCGCTTCCTTTTGCCCGCCCGAGCTCTGCTGTGGGCGAAAGAAAGTGCTTTAATCAGTGGGGTGCCGGGGAAGAGGACTGTGTCATGCATTATTTCCAAAAATCAGGACTTTTTTAAAACGCCATGGGATGCGGGACAAATTGTTAGAAATCAGGACTGTCCCACCAAAAGCGGGACGTCTGGTCACCTTATTTTATGGCAGAGTGGCCATGAAAGCCTCTCCTCAGTGGCTTTTGCACTGAGGAGTGTTTTGCACTCCTCAGTGCAAAACACATGAAAACCCACTTGGAGTTTGCTAAAAAAAAGACTGAAAGACTGTCAGACTGTGAGGAACAAGATTCTCTCATCCAATGAAACCAAGATTAAACTGTTTGGCCTCAATTCTAATGCTATGTCTGGAGGAAACCAGGCACCATTTATTACCTGCCCAATATTATCCCAACAATAAAGCATGGTGGTGGCAGAATAATGCTGTGGGGTGTTTTTTCAGCAGCAGTGACTGGGGAACTGGTCAGGGTTGAGGGAAAGCTGAATGAAGCAAAGTACAGGAATATCCTCAATGAAAACCTGTTCCACAGTGTTCAGACTGGGCTGAAGGTTCATAACAACATAATAACAATTCTAAATTCATAGCCATGACAACACAAGAGTGGCTTAGGGACAACTCTGTGAATGTTCTAGAATGGTTTAGCCACACAACAGACTTGAACCCTATTGAACATCTCTGGAGGGATCTGAAAATGGCTGTCCACTGATTACTGCCATCCAACATGACTGAACTTGAGGGGAAGAATGGCAGAAAATTTCCCAATCCAGATGTGCAAAGCTTGTCATATCAAAAAGATTTGAGGCTGTAACTGCTGCCAAAGGTGCTTAAACAAAGTACAGAGTGAAGGATCTGAATACTTATGCCAATGTGATAGTTCAGTTTTTTCTTTTTAATAAATTTACAGATATTTCTAAAATTCTATTTTCATTTTGTAATTATGAGATAGATAATTGAGGGGAAAAATGAATTTCAACAACTTACAATCAGACTGCAGCACAGCAAAATTGACAAAAAATGAAAGGGGTCTGAATATCCTCTGAATGCACTGTATGTAGATATTTCATTCCTAAGAAAATATGCCCAGGAATAAACAATAAATGCAAGTGCTAAAATATAGATAAAATAATCTTAAAGAAATTAAAACCAAAATATCCAAGATACCTTAAGTTCCATAGTCTTTTACACGAAGATATAGACATAAAAGATCTGTACACTTAGCAATAAAATCATTTTGCTTTTGTCAAATATGGCTTATTTATAATTTAATTTTTTAATGAATCTGAAAAAAATAATCTTATTTATGGAAAAAAAGATTTGGAATGATAGCTACAGTTTAGCTCTAAAAGTTTTTGAAGTAAAACTGAGTCCAAATTATTACCCTGTGAACAATGCCTGCTGAGAAAAGAACAAGAGTTCAAAATCTTGATTTTCATTAACCTTTCGGTGCTTTTTATGCCCCCGATCCAGCTGTGCTGCTTTATGATGATAGGGAGGAGGTGCTCTTGGGCGGTATGAACAAAGAACATCATAAGTGAATGCCAAGAATATATATCCCCAAGCAGAGTCACCCAAGGAGTGAAGTCATCCCAGCTGCCTGGTCAAAACAAATAGACACCTACATTGGGCAGCAGCCAAATAGGAATATGTTGCAGGCAGATATTTACTTTAGTAACAATGGCAAAACAATTGATTCATACTGTGTGGGGGGAAGCAAGTTTAAACCATTCCTGTATTTTTAATACGAAACCACATGGGCAGAAAATATAAAATGGTTGAGTGGTGCTGGATAATGGAGGTCAAGGTAAATTGTAGTAATTGGACTACTCCATACAGTTTTCATGGGGCTGCTCTTGAACAGCATTGTAAAAGCTTCACTGATGCAGAATAGAATTGAGGGTTGTACGTGCATACCGGTGCAGAAACCCGAATGTACAGGGCCTAGAGTGCCTCCCTGGTCTGCCCCCCACTTGCTCCCCCTGCCCACCAGGTCTCTCTCTCACCCCGGCTGTCTGCACCAAACTACCCCTGCCCACTCACTTCCTTTGCCGGAGCAGGACTCAGCTATTGGAAGAAGCCCATGCTTCCTTCTCTTTGACAAGCGCCTTGCAAAACCGGGACTTTGCAAACTGCTTCTCAAAGAGAAGGAAGGGGGAGGGGGATGGACCTCTTCAGATGAGCTCAGAAAGACCGTTTTGCCTCCGCTGCTCTCCTTCCCGCACTGCAGGCACGGCCTTGAAGGGAAGATGTCCTACCAAGACAAGAACATCCCTCGGATCACAGTGAGGTGAAGTGACCTCAGGCATATTCTGTCAACCTTGGGTGGCCAAGGTGGTGGAGCAGGTTGGTGAGAAGCTCCAAAAGTCCGGCAAAAAGGAGAGGGGGCATCTGGTGGGCAGCGCAGCTTCCCTTTCAACCTCCGAAGCCACACTCAGCCCGCTCAGCTCCCAGGGATGCTTTCCCGGCCGGCCGCTGATTTATAAACAGAAATTAACCATCTTCTTTTAAACTTTCCATTTCAATGAGAATTTAAGAAGTTTTTAAAAAATTCTCATTAAAATGGAAAGTTTAAAAGGAGTTGGTTAATTTCTGTTTATAAAGGTCATGTAGCAGTGGTGCGCTGCTGACCGACCCAGTGCCTGGCCAGGATGGCGGGGCTGTCCTGGAGCATCTCCCAGCTGGGAAGGGGTGCCAGGAGGAAGTGGGGGTGCCAAAAGTCCAACTGCAGCTGGCAACGGGACATGAAGGAGCAGCCACCCAGCAGAACTGGGAGCGTCCCCAGGTTGGTGGGTTGGCAGAGAGGTTGTGCGGGCCTGGGGGTGGTGGAAAGGCAGGGGTTGAGGCTGCTCTGGACACCTGCAATGGGCGGCAACCTGCTGCCTGCAGCTCTCAGAGGAAGGAGGCAGGGAAGAGAACCCCAGGCCTCATCTCTGCCTCATTCCTCGAGAACAAGATAACTCCCAATGCCAATGTAGTGGGGAAAGGGAAGAGGAGGAGCCCAGTTGTTCATGCTTAATTGTTTGGATCATCGGGCAGCCCCATGCGAAGCCAAGAAAAGATGGGCAAGTGCCTCTCACTTTTGCAACCCGAAGGCTGGCATTTCATCTCTGCGGTGTGAATCGGTCCTTGAGCCATGGCCCACCTGCCACCCCTTCGCACCTCTTGCAGCTGCTGGCTGTTCAGGAAAGGCGGGAGGCTTTGGCTAGCCAACTTATGTAAGACAAGACAGGCAGGCTGGTGAGCGCATGACTCTGCCCAGGAAAACATAGAAGATGCAGAATCAGCTCTGCCTGAAGGTGAGAAGGCTCAGAGCCCCCCCCCTCCCACCAATAGAAGCCTCCTGGGAGGTTTTGGCTGGCGAGTGTGCGGGGGGAGCTCCAAGCCTTTTTTTGCTTTCAGGCAAAGCTGATTCCGCACCTTCTAACATTTTCCCGTGCAGAGTCACGTGTCCACCCTCCTGCCTGCCTTGTCTTACATAAGTTGGTCTGGAGTGGGTAAGACATCTTTGGAGAAGGGCCGTTCCTCCTGTTAAGCTTACGCACTTGAAAAGTTGTGGGCATGGTTCCATGCCCACAGCTGATCCCTTCCTGGCCAAAAGGACGCCTTTTCGGTCCCAGCTGGACTTCTGGAAGAGAGTGGCCAAAGTAGCTTCTCTCCTCCTCCTCCTGCCAGCCAAATGAAAAGCCCCGGGGAGACCATCTCCATGCGCTGCTCTGCTGGGCTGCCGCAGCCGATCCTCCACTGACCCCTAAAGAAGAGCATCTGCCACAGCTTCTTCTTTAGGGGTCAGTGGAGAATCGGCTGCGGCAGCCGAAAGAAAGAGGGACAGAGAGACACAAGAAAGGAAGGAAGGAAGGAAGAAATACAGAAAAAGAAAGGAAGGAAGAAAAGAAACAAGGAGAGAGAGGCACAAGAAAGGAAGGAAGGATGGAAAGAAAGAAAGAAAGAGAAAGATACACAACAAAGAAAGAAGGAAGGAAGGAAGAAAGGAAAGAAAGAAAATGAAACAGAACTTATGATCACAATTGTGTCCAAAATTTTGGTTGCTAAGCAAGAGCATTGTTAAATGAGTTTCACCACATTTTACAAGTTGGTCACTCCCATCCAGTCACATAACTGCAAAGGCACGCTCACAAAATAGGCCACACCTAGAGAATAGGTTCTAAAAAATTTTGAAACCCACAACTGGACCATATTTTTCTAGTAGCTTCTACTCATAAAATCTGGTCTGATACGATGGGCATGCTCCAGGCACCATCAGCCAAGGAATATCAGCTGGTGGGAACTAGAAAGTAGCAATTGTCCTTTGAAATATTCTGCCATCCATCCGAAGACACTTTCAGGAACTTTAAAAGCCCAAAAGTAAAACTTTATTGAGTACATCATTTTGGCACCGAAGAAATCAAAGCCAATTCTAAATTTTTCCATGCAAGCCTTTAAGAAGTAGGTTTCACCCCTGCTCCTATGGAGTAGGTCATATTGTCCAGTTATGAAGCATTCTTTTGTTTTGATAACAGTCCATATCTTGGCTGCCACCTGCAGAAATTTCCTTTGCTCTCATGGCTGAAGTCTGGAGCATCTACTTTCTATCTCACCCTTCCCTCCCCCTGTTCTTTTGGCATGTTGAAAAGCAGTAATAGTCACATGAAGCTTAAGTTTTTCAATCTTGACACATTGCCACTCCTAAGATCAGGATGGCTACTATACTGCTGGCCTTTAGGAAGGCCTTGAAGATCTGCCAAGTGCCTTGGTTTGGTGTCTTGAGTGTGTGAATGGTCGCATTTTATGTTTACACTGATTATATTATTTATAATATATTTTGGCTTTTATTTGTATTTAATTTCTTTTTATATAATATCTTAATTGTTTTTATGATTGTTCACCATTCAGAATCACTGGTTTGAGATGGGTGTCTATATAATTGAATAAATTGCCAAGAGGAAAGAAATCAGAATCAAAAGAGATAAAAAAAATTAGAAATAAACTTTACAAAGAGTTTCAAAGAGCTGTTAGAATGGACAAACTACAGTATTAAAACAACATGTATAAAGACATTGAATGGAACATCAAAGGAGAAACACAGAAAGTTTTTCAAACTATTTCTGAATTCAGAAAGAGGTTCAGATCTTGAATTGATACACTAAAGGATTTCAATGGAGAATAACTTATTCAAAGGAGATCAAACTAAGATAGAAGAAATATACTGAAATACTTTTCAATATAGGTAACAATATTCAAAATATCTAAGATGATATTCTCTACTTACAAGAATGTCTAGTACCAGATAGTACTAGAACCAGATGTTCAAGCTAACTTTATAAAAGGCCAAGTTGCAGTGGCAATGAGGCATGATTAGAAGACTTTAAAGACCATGTTAGGAACAAGTTGTCAAAAACAAAATATATATAATTGCTAAGAGCTTACAGTGGTTTAATCAACTTTTTATATTATTACCTATGCTATGTGATAACCTGATTCAATTTGTAACTTCCAAAGATGTAGATTAAAGAAAATTCTGCTCAAACCTATGACAATTCAATGGCACAATCCTATAATAGTCTAGCTTGCTGCCAATGCTTTTTAAAATGTTTACAAAGTGCTAAACAGGTACAATGGGATTTGGATTGAAATAACGAAATGTTTAGTTTTAGCTTACTTTACTTTAACTTTACTTTTTGTCATTGTACCTCATACAACGAAATTAAATCCATCTTCAGTGTACATTATAACTATATAAAAAAACACCAACACACACCTTTCATTCTATACAATTGAATTGAAAACCTGATATTGCATTAATATTGTACTATACAGTAGAATTCAGTATAGTTACTGCCCTGGGATAGAGGCTGTTTTTCATCCTATTTGTCCTTGTTTTTATTATCCTGTACTGTCTGCCAGATGGTAATAATTAAAAAAAAAGGGTGCCCAGGATGAGATGGATCTTTAAGAATATTTTTGACTTTCTTAAGGCCGTGGGAGCTATAAAGCTCTTCTAAAGAGGGGAGAGGACAACTAACGATCCTCTTGGCAATGATGTTAATCATCTGGAGCTCTGTCTTATCTGCCGCTGTGCAATTGGCAAACCATACGCAGATGCAGTAAGTTAAAATATTCTCTATGGTGCAGTGATAAAAGGTCAACAGCAGTTTATTATTCAGTTGTTGTTTCCTGAGAAGTCTCAGATAGTATAATCTCTCCTGGGCCCTTTTGACCAGTGCTGCAATGTGAGCACCCCAGGTCAGGTCCTTTTTTATGACAATACCCGGAAACTTAAAACTAGCCACTTGCTCCACTTAGTCTCCATTGATCACCAAGGGCTGGATGTCTGATCTATTTGTTCTATAGTCCACTATAACATTCTTGGTCTTATTACTGCTAAGGACCAAGTTATTGTCGTCACACCACGAAAGCAACCGGTCCACCTCATCTTGATAGGCAGACTCATACCCCCCCAGAGATGAGTCCCACCACTGTAACCACTAACCACTAACACTGCAAAGTTAGTAATAGTATTACTAGCATGAGTGGAAATGCACCATGCACATAAAGAGTATAGAGTAAGGGACTCAACATGCAACCCTATGGCAAACCAGTTTTAAGAATAAGGGCTGAAGAGATATGATTACCTAATCTGACCCTCCAAGAGCAGCCAAACAGAAAATCCATAATCCAAAGGCAGATTGAATAAGAAAGTCTAAGATCCATAAATTTAGACACTAGTCTATGTGGAAGTATGGCATTAAATGAGAGTTAAAATCTGCAAAAAGCATCCTCACATAGCCTCCCCCGTCCCTCATTGCAAATAAGTCAGAGCAATGTGATGATTGATGGCTATAGCATCCTATGTAGCTCTATTTCTTATGTATGCAAACTGGTGTTTATCAAATGTATGCGGAAGGCCAGTAATAATGTACCGAGAGACCGATTTCTCAAAGCAGTTCATGATGATAGGAATGAGTGCCACTGGTCTGTAATTGTTGAGGTTATTGATTGATTGGGAAATTCTTTGGCTGACGTGACTCAATCTTATTCATCTACATTATCATATATAGGTGAAGGTATGCAGGCATTGAACATGTGTTTACATAACTGTATTAATGTAATGATGAATTAATAATAAGATATATGAATTCGCAAACATTTTTGCAAATATTTTCTACATACAAAATGCAGAACATATGCACAGTCCACACATGCATAGTACATACAAAAGTTTGTACTTTGTACAAAAATATTATAAATAAAAATATTCATAAATGTAGATATAAATAGATGTGGTATATCCCAAAGTATTCAAGCAAAAGGATAAAAAAATCAAAATTATAATCTTAAAGATGAATACTATGTGCAAATATATTTTTATATTTACTAATATTTATATGAATTACTACTTTTGATTTCAAGAGAAAATCTTTCTCCATTCCAAAATTTTCTTTGCCTCTAAATTTTGAATAGTTTAATTTTGAAGCAAACTTAAAACAACTTGAAAGTTAGTTTAGACTTAAATCAACCATTCTTGTTTCATGTATGCAAGCACATCAATCTACATGCATAGATTTGAGATGATATGATGGTACTGTGATGACCTTCCTTTATCTTTGACTGTGGCAATGAAACTGGAAGATTGTTGATTTTGAAAGCAATTTTTAATTTCTTCTTTATTACAAAAGAGGGGGGGGAGGTGAGAATGGCAAGTTGAGAGCCTGAAGCTAACCCAATAATATAAACCACAGGTGATTCAGATAAGGTTCTGACTTTCAATTCTACAGTTGCAAAATGAAAACAATGACCTATCCCACAGAAATTGTAAACATATAACAGAACCATTGTGGGGAAATGATTAGAAAAAAAGGAAAATGATTAAAAGATATTTATGATAACACTGGCTGAAACTGAACTGTTTCCAAAACTTCTTATTCTTCAAAACTGCACATTTTGTTTTTTTGTTCATTTTGGACTCTGCTTAAAAGAAACATTTATGAATTATCCTCTTAATAAGATCACTGGAATAATTATTGTGATTGGCCTGGACAAACAAATAACAAATGGAAATTCAATTAACACTTTGATTTCATGTTTTGATTTAACAGTTTTATTTTTTCAATCATATTCTTTTTATTTGTTTTAATGTTTGTCAGTCTTTTTATAACATGCCACAAAGAAATGGTCATCCACACAGTGATCCACAATTATCTAAGATATTTAGATAAATTAAGCATGAGAATCAGGCCTTGCTATCCAGTTATTTAAAAGAATAAGCCATGTAAACAGATAAGAATGAGGAACAAATAAAGAATGGGAGCAGTCAGTATTAGAAACAAAATAGTAAGCCATAAAGTTGGTCTTTGATTTTTGGAAATCTTGTTTAAACAGCAATTTGGAGCCCTTCTTTGGTCAATGGATTGGCCAGCTTCTCTTTTTCTGTTGCAAGGCTGCTTACAGAGATAATTTTTTTAATTCATTTTCTTTAGTCAACGCAAGAGGGAAAATTCTCCTGTTAGCATGATATTTCTCCTAGAAAATTAACAATGCTTTCTCTCATGGAAGTCTTCTGCTGATGGATACTAACAGTCTCCTACATTTTCTGGCTTATGTGTTCCCATTGAATTTGATGGAAGAAAAAAATGTTTTAGAAATTAGTTTAATGGAGAAGACAATTTTGATGAAATTATGGATAGGGCATTGTGGTGCTGGATTGGACAAAAAGGTGACAGAATGTTCTGGATTACACATTACTACAAAATCTTTTATGGCTCTGAACACATCATTAAATCCCAGAAAAATAAATTCTTTATTTTTTCTTTATTAAATATTTTTTATTAATTACATTATTTATTTTTATTAAAATATTTTAGTAAAATAAAACAATAAAGTTGTTTTTTAAATAGTAGTATTACCATTACAATAAATGGAAACCTTATTCTTTGGAAGTTATTGGTAACTTTCTTATAGACTAAAGAGAAAATTTGGAGAAACTTTCCAAAATCTGTTGAAAATTTTGAAGAATTTATAGAGGCCACATTTGCTAATTCTAAAATAATCATTGCATTATCTTTTTTAAAAAAAAAAAACAAAGTCATATTGTTAACAGCTGAATATATTTATTTAAAACAAGTTCTATTGGTTCATATAAATTTACAAAAGATGGAAGCCTCTGTGTGAATTTTGCCTTATATATATATTACTCAGATTTCTGTGGCATTGGTGACAACAAAAGGTGCAGGATGTTATTAAAGGAGTGTTGTGACCCGGTAGGAGCTGTTAGAGCTGTCGCCAGACTCCGACAGCGAGGGGGCTTATGAGTGGGCCTTGGAGGAGGTGGAGGACCCTGGACAGGGTGTCGACTCCGAGCAGGGCGAGGAGAGACTGGTTGGCCACCAGGGGGCGGCGAAGCCTTGGATCAGAGGGAGTGTTCAGGGAACCACTTGTGAGTTGTTGCAGGATGCACCCCGTTGAAGGGTTACTCGACGGAAGGAACAACTGAGGACTTACAGGAGATGATTGCAAGCAGCTGTTGCTCATTAGGATCCTCTCCTGAGTATAAAGGGAACTGTTTGTGCCACGCCCTGGTTGCAGGAGTCAACGTTCTTGTTATCGTTATCGTTCACGTTCATGATCTCTAACTTGGAGAAGTGGTTTGCTGTGAGAGTTTGTTTTTGCATTTGCTGCCTAACTTGCTGCCAGAATGCTTATCTCTGTTTATTTTGGGCTTGCAGCCAACAAGAGTCTGAACTGATTAAAAGTATTCTGATTTGCGTTTGCTTGTGGCTTTCGTTCCTGGACGGAGAAGCGGGGTCAGAACAAAGGAATATATCAAAGGAGCTGGAATATCCTATTATAAAAGAATAGTGCACTTATGCAATTCCTGTATTAAAAAGAAGAGAGAAGATGAATTTAATGGGTACATTTATGGTACACTCAGAGAGCTCTGTTACTGGATGAAATCCTGAAAATGATAGGATCTGCCATCTGCCATTTGATCTGCCATCAAATTGAGACGTAAAATTAGCCAAAAGATATTATGGCATGATTAACATAACTGTCCTTATCATAGCTGAGATTTCTGTATCAGGTGCCAGCGCTACAGTGTCATTAAAGCATGACAACTTGTTAATTTTTTAATTTTCATGGAGAAATACATTTGGATTGTCTACATCAAATGAAAAATTATTGCAAGAATTTTGTTCAATATGAATTATAGGGTTCCATAAAAATGTAGATATTATCTTTCCAATAAATTAGCCCTTAAGTTTTAAAAATATCAGTGGCAAACTAGCTAGCTAATATGTTCTCTCATGGTGATTCAATTTAGGAATGCTTAATTATATTATCTTTTTTCATCTCTGTTTTTAAAGTGATATCACAGTACCACTTTTCTCAGTTGTGTACCCATTATTACTACAAAAAAAGAATATTACATTCTAAAGCTTTGTGCTTTAGTGCACATCAATATTTAACACTGCCAATCTATGTTTCTAGAAACTGTGACTTCAAACAGCATTTTATTATTTGGGCAACTTTGCAGATACAATTCCAGAAAAGAATACCAGAGCTGGAGTTCTTATGAAATGAACCATCTGCTAGAAAGCTGTCAGATAGTTTATTTCTTTTAAATTCACATGGAAAAAAAACTGTATTTCAAGCAGTGATAGAGCAGAAGGTTGAACAGACTTTTGAGGAGCTTGCGATATCTCTTAAATATTTAATTTAATTTAATGTAAATGTGCAATTTAAGTAACACAGACTATTCACAATTTAATCATTTACAACATTATCTAGGATTGCAAGGCAGTTTACAAATCGTTAAAAAATAATAAATTCACATAGTATCATACAGAAGAATTATAGCACAACTTAAACTTCATAAATACAATTAGTAATTCAAATGGTATAATGTAAACTCTAGAGACACTGCATTCATAAATATTCATTCTCTGAAAGCATCAGATATATTTCTATTAACTTCCACTTATACAAAATTCCATTGGTAAATAGCAGCAAATACTATTTATTATTGAAGTATATCATACTATCTCAAGTCTCATCAGTTTAAATGGGTTTACTTTAAGGTCAAATACATATCAGTAAGCACAATTTATTGCCATACTGAATGAAATACACGCACTGATCACATTTTTCTTTCTAATGTTAAATTCCTTATATAAATCCTTGTGATTTAAAGAGTACATTCTTGCAAGCCATCCTGTTGGTGATATCCAGGGAAGTAATATCTATTTACTGATTCCCCATGAATACCATATGGGCTATGTCCAGCAAAAATTCTCCTCTATTCCTAAAGATGCACCTTGCTTTAAAGTTATCCTTCTAGGAAGCAGTTCCTGGCTAACACTGATGAGATTCAGATTTTCTAAATCCATAGTGTCCATCAGCCTTACTAACCATCAGAAACCTTGCTCTGAAGGAAATAAAAGGGCTACTTCAACTTGGCTTGACTGTATTCAAAATTAATCCTGAAGTAATAACTATGGATTCTACAGTTCTGTACTGTATGTATGTGGATCTATAAAGAAAGAGGGATTAGACATACTTAAAGAAGCAGTAAAAATTCATAGTATATGTAGCTGTGTACATAGTCAGACACTGAGTAACTATGTTTTCCATAATTTAAATGGCAATGGAACTCCTGGACTCAATTTCTCAATTAAATTGCAGTAGGTTCAATTGAGTTAAAATTGAATGTCATTGTTTTTGTAACAGATCCTTCATTCTTATTTTTTCCTGCTTGTCAGGAGAAGATCAGCAGAACTGCAATTAGTGATAAGCAGTGCAGTGAAAAAGAACCAAATATATACTAATTAAACCAAATTCATTCATTTTACTGACAGATTTAATCAATGTTTTTCTCAAATGCCTAAAATCTCATGATAATTTAAAGTTTTGTTATTATTGTGCCTTTAAACACAGACAGGGTGCCTGGATATTTTAAAGTTCTCTTATCTTCAAAATCACTTCCTAAATATTGTGCCTACAGCTTATCAACATTACACTGGACCAATTATAATAAAATTCTAACAACTTTGTGTTTACATTCTAAGGTCAAAGAGAATATGATGGGCAAACTATGAAGGATCATATAACTGTATATATTGCTACATAATGAGGTGCAAACATTCGTTTAATTTCCACTTCCATTTTTATTCTAAGTCCAAACAAAATATTAACATAAAGTGATGATGCATAATTTATGTATTACCCAGTTTATTGGGGATTCTTCTTGCTACTACTCCATGGAAATTCACCTTTGAATTTACATTTGCTGGAAAAAATAAGAAATCTTTGCTGCCAGTAAGAGTTTAATGCTTTTGTTCAATACCTCTTTCCTACAAACACACTTTAAGGGATTACATGAATGAGAATATAGAGCTTAATGATTATCCAACCCAGGTTGGAAAACTAAAAATACCTAAATTGTTCCAGGCTTCAAGAGAGTCGACTTCAAGGAGCTAAGAGAAAAGGTGGAAGGATTCCATGGATGGAAATCCTAAAAGGAAAAACAGTTCAAGACAACTGAGAAATTAAAAAGAGAGAGATAATGAAGACACAAACAATACCAAGAGGAAATACCAAGAGGAAAAATGATGAAATTGGCTTGGTTGCAAAATATATGTTATAAACTTATAAACAAAACAAAAAAAAAGTTTTAAAAATGGAAAGACAGAATGTCAGGAAATATCGCAAAACTACAAAAATGTAATTAGGAAGAGTAAGACTAATCATGCATTACAGCTGTCTATGAATACCAAAAACAAGAAAAAAGAAACCAAAAAAAAAAAAAATCCCATCCCAAACAGTTTTTTTAGGCATGACCAGAATTAGAGTCAAGGAAAGAGAGTCCTATCAGATAGAACAGAGGACAAGGCAGTAATGGCAATAGTTTAACTATTTGATTAATACTTTGTATCTGTCTCAAAAGTTAAAAACAATCCAATTTGTCAGAAGCACCATGAACAACACTGTAGAAATTTACATGACACTGCAACCAGGCTTTACATCCCCAAATGCTTCATTGTAGCATATCCATTTATCTACCAGTTTCCAAAGAATCCAGCACTTACAAAAATAATTCCACATTTGGGATTTACAGAAAATTGTACATACAGTTACTGAAAAAAAGTAACTGGGAACTGTACTACATGTAGTGTATAAATGTAGTGTATAAATCCCAAATAAATGCAGGTGCACAAGAATGCTCTTAACCCAAAGCAATAGTTGATTGATCAAAATCACATGATGACTGGATATATGATCAAAATGAATTGCCAGAGTACGAAAGAACATTATGTTAAATTTAAGTATTTGGTCTACGAAGAGGAACAAGCAACATACTTCAAAGCTCTTATTCTGTTAAATCTGAAAGAAATTACTTTGTGCCATTCACTATGCAATAGCTGCATAGTAAACAAAAGTCAACAGAAAGAAACTGATGAGAAAGGATATGTCCAGTGTATACAAAATACATATTGTGTATTATTAGAACTAATATTTCAAAAAAACAAAAGAACAGGATGTTTTGACATTCAACACAGGAAATAAGCAACTAAGCAAAATTGATGAGCATGTTTTTACTGGACTTAGATTACTCTGGAATGCAAAAGAAATGCTCTAGTAGTAAAACAGTTTTTTTTTTTAAAAAAAAAAGTCGTTTCATCCAAACCATGCAGAGCTATGGAAGTTTTGTTCCATACTTAGTAATAGGGTACCTTATTATTCATCTCACTTGAAATTTCAGGAATAGGGTAATAAAAATGAATAAGAACTAAATACACTTTTGCAGAAATTGAAATTAGCTTCCATTTCAGATGATATAATCTTTTAATTAGTAAAAATATTATATATAGTTTTTATTTTTTAAAAAATTAAAGATTAAAAACAATGAACATTTTAGAAGAAAAAGGGAAAATAATGGAAAAGTAAGTGAAAAATGCAAAGAAAGAAATAGAGAATATTTTCAGCAACAAAAATGAAAACAAAACAAATGAGAAATCCCTCTGAACTCAATTGATCATTTGATTTCATCTTATCTTCGGCATGTTCTTGTTAACCATCTCTCAACAGCTCTAATGTTTTGCCTACTGCTTCTTGTATCAAGATCCATAAATCTATTTTGGGCACAATATGGTTTATATGTATTTCATGTTATAAATATAGCATTTCTAATATAGTGATTTTTAAAAGCTAGCTTAACTTTATCATACAAAAGAAATCCATGCCATACAAACCTCAAGTCATGCATTTCTAGTTCTAAGATTCTCTTACTTCTCAGCAGCACCCACTCCTTCAACCAAAACAAACAGCATGCAAAATACAATTTCAATTCAGGCAGTCACAATCCACTTCATTCCTTTGCATCTTTAAGGATTTTATATTTCAGCCTTGTCATATAAACACAAATATACCAGTGCATCTTTCTGCCATATTTAAATAATACATCAGTTATAAAAATAGGTATAGTTCAAAATAAAATATATCATTCTAAGAAATGCATTCATTTTCATTCAGAAATTCTTCCCAATTCTCCTAATTTGTCCCATTTTAGCATATCATTATGAATTTCGTTCTATGTCAAAATATAACACAGGTTTGCGACTAAAAAGCTGTTTGATTATTTTCATCTAATTTCCATGTATTTTGGTGCGCTGAAAACAAATAAAATATTGAAAAAAACTCCTTGACGTCATGATTTGCCACAACATGCAAAATTGTCTTCAAACTTATCAATTTTTTTTAAAATTTTTGGTATTTTTTATATTATGGGTTTTTAACCAAATTTAAAGTCCAAATTACTATTAATTAATTCACATAAGTGCATTTAAGATATAAAATGCCAAAAAAAACCCTTAAAGGGTTTGTCCAAGTTATGTAAAAAAAATATAGCACCATAAATCTGATGGTCAGCAATATATACATAAGCTAAGCAAGTTTTAAGTCTGTGCTTCTAATGGTAGAAGGGGTTAATCTTTCCTGAAAAATCCAGTGGGAGAGAGACACAGGGAAGATAGCAGCATCTCCGGTCAGTGTAGGGGGCATGGCCAGCACTGTGACATCTCATGTACAGACACAGAGCTGCTCTCGCCTGCATGCCACACTTGTGCACGAATCATTATCAGGTTCTTGGTTGTAGGCTGTTCACACTTTTTCATCACAATTCATGTTAGCTCGTCATTCTTCAACCGTTATGTTATGGCTCTGCGAAAGTGTATTAATTCGCCAGACAGTTTCTGTTTCATCTGTGGTGAACATACAATGTTGAAGCAACAGAAGAATATTATAGACTTTGTGAAAAAAGTATACTTTGCATACTTTGGACTAAAAATTGGAGATCAAGATACAGTTTGGGTGCTTCATAAAGTGTGCAAACAGTGTGTTGAGGACCTCCAAAACTGGTTCAAGGGTAAGAAAAAAATATTTCCGTTATGGGATTCTTATGGTATGGTGAGAGCAAAAGAACCATAGTGATGACTGTTACTTTTGTTCATGCGATGTGAAAGCGTTTAATTCCAAATGGAAGCATTCCATTTCATACCCAAATTTTCACTCACAGATATATCAGTACCCAAGCCCCCTGCTACCTTGGAAGAGATACTTAGCTCCGATGAAGGTGAAGTCATATCTGAACCAGATGATGAATCAAGTTCTGACTTTGAAGATGATACAAGATCAAAATTGTTTTCTCAGGAGGAGATGAATGATTTGGTAAGAGACTTGAATCTTCCCAAAGATACCACTGAGTTACTCAGATCAAGGCTGAAAACAGGAATGTATTGTTGCTAGGAGTGTCATCTTCATGGTTCAGACATCGTGAAAAGGAGTTTGTTCTTTACTTCACCCAGGAAGACAAGTTGGTTTATTACAGCGATGTCGAAGGTCTGATGGGTCAATTTAAAATCCAATATGATTCAGAGCAATGGCGTCTTTTTATAGATTCTTCAAAAAGAAGTCTCAAAGCAGTTTTACTCCACAATGGTTTTTACACTTCCATACCTGTAGGTCATTCTGTACACTTGAAGGAAACCTACGAGAACTTGGAATTGGTTCTTCATAAACTTAAATATGAAGACCATGGTTGGCAAGTGTGTGGGGACTTGAAGGTCTTATGCATGATGCTCGGGCAACAAGCTGGGTATACCAAATACCCTTGTTTTCTGTGTCTATGGGACAGTCGAGACTGACAAAATCACTGGACCAAGAAGAGTTGGCAGCCGAGGGTGCTAACAGTTGATGAAAAAAAATGTCCTCCGAGAAACTTTGGTACCTTCCCATAAAGTTCTTCTACCACTTCTCCACATAAAATTGGGATTGATGAAGCAATTCGTAAAATCATTTTCAAGAGATGGAGAATGCTTCAAATACTTGGTCACCAAGTTTCCATGCCTGTCAGAGGCAAAATTGAAGGAAGGTATGTTCGTCAGACCAGACATTAGAAGGCTTATAGTTGATCAAGAGTTTGTCAATACCATGGCGGATCCGCAAAAAGAAGGGTGGATTGCATTTAAAGAAGTCGTGCAGAAATTTTTAGGCAATAATAAAGATCCTCACTACAAAAAGATCGTCGAAAGAATGCTAAAAGCATTTCAAGCTTTCGGTTGCCTGATGAGTTTGAGGCAGTCCCACCTTGACTACTTTCCTGAAAATTTGGGAGCTGTGAGTGAGGAGCAAGGTGAACGATTCCACCAAGACATTAAATAGATGGAAAGGAGATTCCAGGGAAAATGGAGCATTACAATGATGGCAGACTACTGTTGGATGCTTCAGAGAGACATTCCAGATGCTACTCACAAGTGTAAATGCACCAAGAGGAGCCTCACAAGGAAGAAGAATCGAGTTTAGTGTGTGTAGGTGAGCTCATTTCAGTTCAAAAAAGGATTTTCATGAAAATATTGTAATAAAACTTTAATTTTATAAGTCTATTTCCATTTATTTTGAGTTATTGCCTTATTTAACATAGTTACCTAAATTGTCAGGAAATGTGATGTCCTATGACAAAATGGAGGTCATTTTCAGATTCAGCGCACCAAAAAACATAAAGATTACATGGAATAACCATAACAGCTCTTGAAATATTTTTTTTTGCAGATCTGTGAATTGTTGTGAAATAATATATAATTCATAATAGTTATAGTAATATCCATTATTTCACTTTTTCCCTCAGTTTTAAAATCAGTTTTTTCTCATCAATTCTTCTAGCTCTTCCATCCTAATGTTTTTTGTAATATTGTTTTGTCATTATTAATTTTAAATTCTGCTAATGCAGCAAAAAAAATTAATTCTTCCATTAATATTTTTATTCTTTTCAAGTCCGGAATTATCACCAAATCATCAGCAAATTATTGTAATTTATGTTTTCCTTTTAATTCTCACTCCAGCAATTCTTTCACCTTATCTTATATTGCTATTCAATATTTCCAGAGATAAGATGAATAACAATGGTGATAAGGGGCGTCATTGTCTTTTTGTCACAAACCAGCTTTTGTTAATTCTCCATATCTGATTATGTGCATTTTGTGAAGTATAAATGAATTGTCATCATCATCACGGCCTGTGCTAAGCATATTGGGCTGCAAGTATAGTACACAATTTTTGGTCCGCAGCTACAGTTTCTGCATCTACAGTTTCTGCATTTAAGGTTGATGTTTTTCAGGCCTCCACTCTAACCAGGCTGGAGACTTGGTTCTGCCAGCGGGCCAGGGGAACCCAGAGTGGGATGGAGCCCATTAAATGGCTCGTGTGATCTGTTATCACCAGAACTGGGGATGGGGACTGATTTTATTATGATTTTATTAGTATATTAATTTATTTGATTTTTAATTAGTTTTATTGTTTTTAAATGTGGTTTTTATATTCTATAAGCCATTTTGAGTTGCCATGGGCAAATAGGTGGCAATACAAACAAACAAACAAACACACACACACACACACACACACACACACACATAAAAACATAAATAAAACATAAATAAAAACATAAAAAAATTAATAACTGACTGATGCAAACTTCAAGTTTTGCAGATAAAAACCTTTTTTAGCTCACATACCTTTGACAAGTTTCTGTAGTGTAATTACAGGTTCCAGAATCAGCATTACCCATGAACCAAAAAAACTATACCAGTTCACAGATATATCCATACAGTGAGATTCATTAAGCTATACTCCCATATGTCACAAGGAGTGAATATGGAGAACATGAGCTTTTGGAATCATTAAGAAATTAATAAACAAGCTACTTGATAAAAAAATTTTTTTTAAAAAAAATAATGATAATATAATGTTGGTTTCAGTGTAAAAATGTGGTTTGATGAATCAAACAGGAAGCATGAACACCCATTAGAAGAACATGCAATCACAAGTTCAGTATAAGAGATCACTGATAATTGTGTCAAGAGACCATTACTATGAAACATTATTATTAATAGATAGATATATAACAACATTTTTAATCTGGTGCTTCTTAAAGTAGGTTGAACTTTAGCTGTCATAATTGTCAGAAAGCATAGTTAATAATGGCTGGTTCTGTACTAATAAAGCACAATTCAACATATCAAAAGGGCCCTAGGGAGGCTATTGTATAATAACCTAAATCTGTTTCCTGTCTTTCATGCTACAGATTTGCTATTATATTTTCTGCTTATATTGGGGAATGATGGATTTATTCTCTTTAAAAAACAAAATATCTGAGCTCATATTCTTTGTTACTTATTAGATAAAATGATTCATGTTTGTTTCTATGCTACAATTTGGAAAAAGAAATTACTCTTCTTAGATGAACAGCTAGGTTGAAACCATTTGTTCTTTTTATAAAATTAAATATTATATTACTGTGAAATAAATTAACTGATTTGTAAACAAATAAATCACAAAGACCAATATGCAGCTTTGCATTTGCAAATTCAAAAATTTGCTCATTTCAAAAAGCAAGCTTTGCTGTCCCTTACATATGAGTTACACAAATCTTTCTTAGAGCTGCAAGATACCCTTAGATCACTGGCAAATCTATGGCAGGGAGAAACAGAAACAAACAGATGGAAAACTAGAAGTAATATAATATATCACATAAGTAGCCATAATCATATAACAACCTGTATATGATATATACTAAAGTAAAAGTGGACACATAGAAATCACATAAGATAAGACTAATTCAAATGAGATCTTATATATAAATTAGTGATTTTAATATTGTATGTTTGTTGTCCATTTTTTTGATACATGGAAGGCCTTAAAGATCTGACTTTGTTCCCAGGTATGACATGGTGTGGCTGTGAAGCCCTATCATGTTTTTCTTGTTTTTCTTGATAAAGTTGTTTTAACTGTTTTAACAATGTATTTGAATACCATAAGCTGGCTAGAATTTTCTGAAATCATAATAAATTTCATTATCATAATCATTATCTATCATGCATAATAATCAACTAGGGATTCTAATATAATAATTACTTATAGTTTTTTTTTGTGCAACCAGGTGCCTTGGACTACAGTGGTCAACATAACCAAAAGTGATCTGAGTTCTTACCTATTTCCTAGTTGTCTGAGTATTTTCCCAGACATTCAACTCTTGTAGCCAAACTGGATTAGAGGGTTTTTTCCCGTTTCCTGTTTCCTAAATCTTCTGGGTTGATTTTCTTTTTACCACACTCACTGACATTCTGGCTTTCTTACTCATTTAATGAGACATGCTGTTCAATTAAGAAGAATTTGGTAATGTTTAAAATTTGTTTCCCAGATAGCTGTGAAACTCTGGATCTCTGGATGGAAGGAGAAATGGCCAGTATTAATGCCTCTATTTTATTGGACCTCTAGCAATATGGTATAGGTAGTCCTCAACGTACAACCACAATTGAGCCCAACATTTATGTTGTTAAGTGAGACATTTGTTAAGTGAATTTTGCCAAATTTTATGACCTTTCTTGCAACAGTTGTTAAATGAATCATTGCAATTGATAAGTTGGTAACCCAGTTGTTGAGTGAGTCTTGTTTCCCCATTGACTTTGTCAGACAATTGCAAATGGTGACCACATGACCTTGGAACACAGCAGCAGTCATAAATATGAACCAGTTACCAAACATTTCAACTTCACCTGATTATGGGGATCCTGAAAAGGTCATAACTGTGAAAAATGCTCAAAACTCACTTTTTCGGTATTGTTGTAACTTTGAATAGTCACTAAACAAACTGTCATAAGTCGAAGACTACATCTATTTCATTTTTCTGAATGTAAAAACTCACTGTTGATGTTAATGAATAATAGATGGTGCCTCTTGATACAGATTCTTAAACATTTCAATATTAAAAATGCTTGTTTCTAGTTTGCCTTTTTCCATCACGTCCATTCTCAGATATTGCTGTCTAATTAATGCACCATTCCATATATAATTATTCAGTTGAGCCTGCATGATGACAAGTAACGTCAGTGAGTATGTCAGTTGTGGTGTTGAAAGCTAAGGGAACAGCAGTCAAAGCTTGATGAATAATCAAGCCTTACTTAATTGTAATTAATTGTCACCATGCAGACAATTTAAAGACAAAAACCATAACATTCCACAACTAGGTAGGAGCCAGATGTCGATCCTAGGGGCACCATTGCACAATTGCACCAGCATTTCCTAATTCTATGGAACATTCCATATTTGCCCCAACATAACCAAACTGAAAAAAATCCACCAGTTAGTGAAGGATGTCACATGAATCTAAGAGTACATTACAAGAGTTGGATCAAAATCTTCAAACACAATACAAATTCCTATATCTAATTTTTTATATACTGATATGTAATGATTTGTTTAAAACTACATTTTTGTTTGTCTACAATTATTCAGTAGTGTTAACAATGTCAGTGTCAGATCACTTCTTAACTTTAAATAGTGATGCAGGATTTTAGTTGAGGGTCTATGAAAATCAGAACATATTCCCTGAATTAAGAACAAATATTTATGTGAAGAAGTAAAATACAGAAGCCCAAAATAACAGAACTGTTCCTTCCACTCCTTGCTCCCCAATGAAAAGCTAGATCTTTCCTTGGTTCACTCAGAAATGCAACATGTAAACAAAACTTTTCATTTTTGTTTTCTTTTTTATATTTATTATATATTTAGAAGTTTTCATTACCTTTTCCATTTGTATATTATTACAATAATAACTGGCATAGCTTCCAGACTTGTAAGGATAATGTCTACACATTCTCCTCCTGAAGATTTAGCTGTGAATGGGATCGGGCTACAACTGTAACCCTTTTCTGTGCAATCCCACTGCTAGATTTATCTAATTCTGGGGCTGTTTGTCTACTTTAATAGGTCAGGTCTAGGTAGAAGGTTTTTCTGCAGGTTTTGGAGACTACTTCACTGATTAAATCCATTATATCACTGATGTTGGTGCAATTCACAAATAAGGGTGATATGTAATTCATGTACAACATTAAAGGCAAGTAACTTCCATGCTATGTTGAATGTTTTGTTCAAAGAAATGGGATTACAATAAATGGAACTACATTAGATGGAAGAAAGAACACAGTGGGATACATCAAGATTCTGTACTGAGATCAGAACTCTTCATAAATGGTCTAGATAAGAAATAAAAGGGAAGCTCATAACATTTTCAGATGACACGAAGCTGGGAATAATTGCTAACAATTTGGAGGACAGACTCAAGTTTCATCTTTTTTCCTGATAATCCTTGGACTGAAGATGGCATATGCCAGGAAGTGATTGCAATTCATTCTAACCTACTTTCCATACTAGTTTTTTATCGGGTTCAGAACCACCAAGAACGACAGTTTTTAGGATTGACTGCATCAGTCATATTATAGAAGCAGAGCTATTATATTATATTTATCTCATCATAAATGCTTTTAATTTCTGTATTTGACATGCAGAAATTGAATAAATACATACTTCAGTTTCTCCAATCACTTCACTGATTTCACAAACAAAGCATTCACTTTTGTGTCATAATTTCTTCAGTATTCACCCTTAAAATTACCTTTAAATGCATACTGTTATGTCAATTAGACAATAAAATCCATACAACAGAATAATATACTTTTACACAAATTAGTGATTATAATGGTTCATATTATAAAATTATTGTTGTTGTTGTTGTTGTTGTTGTTATACAATAGTATCACAGCAACCAGTTGTTTCACAGGATTTGGCATTGGTTACTAGTCGGGCCCCACCCAGGGGCCTAGGACGTTGTAACGTATTTTCGTAATATGCGTGCAGATCCAAGCAGTGCGGCTTTTTGCATTTGACTGATGGTGATTTTGTCAATTTTTAACTGTTTTAAATGTAATTCCAGTGCTTTTGGAATAGCACCCAGTGTGCCAATTACCACTGGAATTACCACTGCTGGTTTGTGCCATAGTCATTGAATTTCGATTTTTAAGTCCTGGTATTTTGCGATTTTTTCATGTTCCTTCTCAGCGACCCTGCTATCACCTGGTATTGTGATGTCTATGATTGTCACCTTATTTTTCTCAACCAGTGTGATGTCTGGTGTATTATGCACCAGTATTTTGTCGGTTTGTATGCGAAAATCCCACAAGATCTTGACCATCTGATTTTCGGTGACTTTTTCAGGCTG
Source organism: Thamnophis elegans (assembly GCF_009769535.1). NCBI lineage: Eukaryota > Metazoa > Chordata > Lepidosauria > Squamata > Natricidae > Thamnophis > Thamnophis elegans. Next base: position 50,499,909 of record NC_045558.1, on the reverse strand, counting down.
ATGTTCCCACCAGTTTGTTGCTGTTTTAATATTATAATTTTTGCACAAATTCCAATGGATCATTTGTGCTTCTGAATTGTGCCGCAATTTATAATCAGTCTGCGTGATTTTTTTTACAGCAGCTGAGTATGTGATCAACAGTTTCATCAGCTTCCTTGCAAGGTCTGCATTTGGCATCATCAGAGGATTTTTCGATTTTGGCCTTAATGGCATTTGTGCGGATTGCTTGTTCTTCCGCAGCCAGGATTAGTGACTCTGTTTCTTTCTTTAATGTACCTGTTGTTAACCATAACCAAGTTTGTTCACTGTCCACTTTATCTTTTATTTTTTCCAGAAATTGGCCATGCAGTGCTTTGTTCTGCCAACTCTCCATTCTTGATTTTATCACATGTTTTCTGTATTCTTGTTTCGTCTGTTGGGCCTTCAGTAGTTTTTTGTTCTTTACTTTGATTAATAGATGTTCTTGACTTTCTTTTAAATAATCAGCCAGTGCATGTTTTTCTTCTTCAACTGTTTGCTTCATCCTCTGCCACCTGATTTTCGGGGCAGGTATAATCTATCAGTATTACCACATGGATGTAAACTGTAGTGCATTGTCATTAGTTTCCTGGTTTTTCGGTCCAAAATGTCCAAATCAGCTTGTGTCCAGTTAACTATACCAGCTGTGTATCTTATAACTGGTATTGCCCAGGTATTTATGGCCTTGATTGTATTTCCACCATTCAATTTAGATTTCAAAATTTTCCTAACTCTGTTGGTGTACTCTTGCCTGACGATAGTTTTTACTTCTCCAAGCTTCATGTTATCCAACTGCAGAATGCCTAAATATTTGTAGGGTTCATTTTCGCTGCATTTAATTAGTTAGCCATTGGGCATTTCAATTCCCTCACATGTAGTGATTTTGCCCCTTTTTATGGATACAGTGGCGCATTTTTCCATGCCAAACTGCATTGAAATATGGTGCTGAATACTCGGACTGTGTTTGTCAATGATTGGATTTCTATTTCTGACTTTCCATAGAGTTTCAAATCATCCATATATAGTAAATGCGAAATTTTTTCAGCTTCTTTGGCTGTTTGGTAGCCTAATTTCATTTTTTTAGGATTACTGATAGTGGGATCATTGTGATGATGAAGAGAAGAGGTGAAAGTGAATCACCCTGGAAAATTCCTCGCTTGATATTAACCATTCCGTAGATCTCATTCCCTACTGCCAACTCAGTACTCCATTGTTTCATCGCCTTTTCAGTAAAGGATGTAATATTTTTGCTAATGCCAGTTGTTTCTAAGCATTTTATGATCCAACTATGTGGCAGTGAGTCAAATGCCTTTTTGTAATCAATCCAGACCATATTCAAGTTCGTTTTTCTGTTCTTACAATTTTCTAATATCATTTTATCAATTAGGAGCTGATCTTTTGTGCCCCTGCTCCTTCTTTTGTTGCCTTTTTGCTCTACTGGCAAGATGTTGTTTGTTTCCAAATAATCCATCATGTTATCTGCAATAATGCCTGTGAGTAATTTGAAGGTTGTTGGCAAGCATGTTATTGGTCTGTAGTTTTCAGGTGTTGTTCCTTTAGTTGCATCTTTCTGAATCAAGTATGTTTTTCCAGTTGTCAACCATTCATCAATTTGGCCTTTTGTAAAATTTCATTCAGTTGCCTGACCAATATTGCATGTAAACAATATATAGGTCAGATATTTGAGCCAGAAATCATGTAATTGGTCATTTCCAGGTGATGTCCAATTCTTTACCTTTTTAACTCAATTTTTGACCATCTCAGTTGTTATTTCTAATTCTTGTATTTGTTTGTTGCCAATGCTTTTCTCAAAGTCATGTATCCACTTTGCTTCCTTATTGTAGTCCTTTGCATTTTCCCACAATTCTTTCCAGAATTCAACTGTGGCCTGCTTTTCTGGTTTTTCACTTTTGGTGTCACCATTCACATTAAGACTTTGATAAAAACGCCGTTGGTCTGATCGAAATTGCTGATTTTGTTTATATTGGATGATTCGTGCCTCATATCTTTCAATTTTTCTAGCTGTTGCTGTTATCCGCTGTTTTACAATCTCTACAGCTTCATTGATGTTTCTTGTATCCAATCTATATCTTCTGATTAGCCGATCTATGGTTTTGTTGTTTTTAAGCCGTTGCTCATGCATGTTCTTTAAGTTACTAGCATCTGCCCTTAATTTTTTGACTTTTTGTTCTAATCGGATTTTCCACTTTGGCTTTGATGCTTTTTCTGTTGTGTGACTAGGTACTTTGATTTTAATGCCTAGTTCATTAGTGACTATTACAGCTGCGCTGTACATTAACTGGTTCGTTTCCAAGATGAATCCCGATTCAATTGTTGAAAACACTGCATTAACCATTTTCATGATAGGGGCCAACATTTTCTTAGGCACAGTTTTTAGTGATGGTAAACGTTGCCTTTCCTCATTAAGCAGAAAATGCTCCATGATCTTATCCTTCAATTCTTTTTCTTTTTGAGTTAGTTCATCAGTTGGTTCAGTGATAACTGGTTCTAGTGGTGGTGGTGTTATTTCCTCCCCGAGAGCTTCTTCTGGGAGTTCTACTATGTCTTTAGTTGTGTCTTGAATATCAGTTATTTCTGCTTGTGATATTGTTTTTTTGGTTTTGCAATTTGCCTGAATTTCCTCAAGTTCAACTTTACTAAACACTTTATTCCGTATAATAAATCGCCTTTGATCTGCTAGTCGTTGTTCACTAACATTTGAATCTGGATATTGTTCTTTCCATAATTCATACATTCGCTTTAAATAACCTCTTTTTTCTGGCTCTGAGTTGTAGTAACAGGTCATTATGGCACGGTTTTCATCTGCACTATATTTTTGTCATTTTGTTGGCTGGTCCACTTGTAGCCCACTTGTCGATGGATGTCCAGGGACCCCAACATCCGCTGCGGCCCTTGTTAACCCGCACGATGACCGATGCAGTATAAAAATTTTATTCATTTCTTTCACCATATTGTATGAGTTGGCGGGGTTTTTTTATGGGGCCAGTTGCCAACCTGACTCCAACCCTCCTCCTTTCTCATCTGGGTTTGGGACCGGCAACGGTGGAGTTATTGTTGTTGTTGTTGATGTTGTTGTTGTTGTTATTATTATTATTATTGCATTATCTATGAATTTTATGATAAAATGGTGCAAAAATATAGCAACAAGTGCCTGACAATATGCTTTCCTTCAGGGTAAAAAAAGGAATCTTAAAATATTTTACATTACTGACCTCTTATTCAATTCAAGCATTGAAACAGCCAAACCTCTTTCAATGCTTCTATTACATACTGACAATAAGTTGTTTCCACCAAGGTCCTCTGTTCCTGCGGGAACAGTATTCAAATCTGATTGGTCGAAGCATCTGACAACTTCCTATAAAAGGGCTGCTGCCAGACAGAGTCTTTGCTGGATTGTACATAGTTGTTACCTAATAAAGAGCTGTTGTTGCTGAAGGCTGAGTCTGCCTCATCCATTCACCTGATCTAACAACTTCATTATTGCACATGGATATAATTTAATGCTAGAATGTTATTGAATCTGCACTTTATTTCATGTTATTTACAAATGTTGAAAAAAAGGGCTGCTGGAACAAGAATGAAGTAATGCATTGCACTTTGAGAAAGAGATTTGGCTGTTTCAATGCTTATTCGAATTGAATAAGTTGGGACATTTTTTATTAAAAAATATATTTTCATCCATTTATAAATGGGGCTAGAATTTATCTTCCATTTCTCAGCGTTCTTTTAACTGCAGGGAGGAAGATACATTTGTTCTAAATCAACAATCATAGGTACATATTTTCTAAAGAAATATGGCCCTGGATGTAAGCTAATCAGCAATTAACTGCAGCAATTTCTCTGCATTAGGGAAATAACAGCATCCCAAAAAAGTTTATTTTTATTTACAGCCAACATAAAGGAAGTTTGTATATTTAAACAAAGGAGCCGGAAGATTCTGGACAATCTTCTGATTTTTAATTTTGTGACAGCAGCCAGTTTTAAGAGACAGATGCAACAATGCATTAAGGCAGATAATTTGGGGAGTATCAATGTTTACATGAGACACGGAAACCGCATCAGGAATTTTGGGTTTTCACGACGATTACTTTCAGGAGATGTGTAGCAATGTTGTACTTCTAGATATCTCTCACAATGTCTACTGGCCATCTTAGTATCTTTCAAGATTGTTTACAATTTTTTAGCTACAGTAGGAAGGTGCCATGCTACGAATTAAAACACAAGCCTCTAGCATATTTATTTTTAGGAATGTTTGTGCATTTCTGAAAAGTCCTTTGGCATGGAGACAGGACCTGAGGAGAGACTATATATTAGTAACAGAAAATATAGGTATTAGCAATATCCACATGGCAGTCATTGTATGAGGAAGGCAGTTTTCTATGGATGCCATTTTATACTTACACAACATTCTCTCAAAATTCCAAGTGTCCTGAATTCTCACACCAAATACCCTGCCTATTCCTTTCTTTCTGCCTTAGGTTGATTTGGGGGTGGTTCTGAAAAATAGTAGCCTTTTCCCCAAATTATTAAAACACTTTCATGTCAAATTAAAATTTTAAAAAATCTACTATGTTCTAAATAATGATGACAGAAGGAAGATAGTATTTTCCATTTTTTAAAAATGGACAAAAAAACTTCCATCCCTATGCTTATGTAGTCTAACATTATTTGCAAAAGGAATGATGTGCCAGTTTATACCTCACCCGTTTAAGTTCCACATGTGCTAAATAATAAATGTATTCTTTTTCAATATTAATTTTTTTAAAAGGATTAATTTTTATAAATTGAATGTATTATTTGTAGCATTTTGAAGCTTGGCTACACTGCAAAATTATAAAAACGGAATAGTATGAATGAAAATTGTGCTGAAACTTGTTACTATTTCATGTTGAAAGTAAGTGTCATACAAGTTTTATAAATTATTATTATCATCATAAACTTTATTCATTAAACATGAAACTCAGTCACTAAACATTTAAAAATGTATCCCAAATATTATTGGCTGGAGCTGATGGTTGATATGGCTTGCTTCCAGGATCCTAGTATCAAACAAGTAACTTCTTAAAATATACGATGTTCTGAGTAGTGCAGTTTTCCAGTCCAGATTTTCCAGTTCAGCCAAAGTCCAGTTGATGATTCCAGCTGGGTACCGTATCATTGGAATTCCCATGTATTAATGGCTTTAATTATGTTTCCAGCATTCAGTTTTGATTTTAATATTTTGTGGACCCTCGTAATGTATTACTTTTGCATTGACTCTTTGACTTTTCCATTCAAGATGTTATCTGCTTCCAATATGCTTAGGTATTTGTAATCATCATCCTTTGCTAATGCTTTCAGGATGCTTCCATTTCCCAGTTCTGTTCAATTTTTTTCCATTTTTCCTTGCTGAATGGATAGTATAGCACATTTTTCAAGTTCGAAGTTCATTCTGATGTCACTGCTGAATAGTTGAACTCTGTTGAGTATTGATTCAAGTTCAGTGGGGCTTTTTGTATACAGTTTTAAGTCATCCATGTATAGTAGATGGTTTATCTTGCCATGTTGTCTTGAGATTTGGTATCCCAGTTTTGTTTCATAAGATTATTATCAGTGAAAATAATGTGATATTGAATAGTAGTGGCAAAAGTGAGTTCCCCTAAAGATTCCTCATCTGATATTGACTTCACCAATGTTCTCCAAATTTGTTGTTAAAATTTTTGCATGTTTGCATGTTTGCATGATGATGATGATGATGATGATGCATCTAGCAGATTTGGACACAGCAAGTATTGGAACACAATGAATTCATGTTCTCAATTACATTTCCTCTAAATTAAGTCATTTTTACTTTCATGAGATATAAAGCAAAATTATCTATAGTTTTAGAGAAGAGCTGTCAAATTCATGTCATGTTGTTGTCATGTGATATATCGTGACTTTCCCCCCCTTTGCTAAACTGGGTGGGGTGTTGCCAGCATGTGAGGCATCCATGGGTCACAAGTTTGACACCCTGTCTTAGAGTTTCAGAGCAATTGGGATCAGAATTTCCATCACTAATTCATGAAGTGTAAGTGCATTAGTTAATAATAGCAATCCCTGCAGTCCCAATGGCTGTTGTTAACTAAATTCCAAGGTTATTAGGCAAGCTAACTTCCTACTGACAAGTAACTGGAAAACAGGTAGGAAGTTCTAAGGCCCAGGAGGCTTGTGAAGAGGCTAGTGGTTAGGTTAGTGGAAGAGGATGTGGGAGACCATGGGAGAGAGATGTGGCAAGGATGCTGAGAGGACTGCAACTCTGTAACCTGGAAAGTGTGTGTAACAGTATAGCAATAGTAGAGTGTATATCAATCGATGGCTACCTATAGTCAAACTGTAATAATGTGTTTATACTCTTTATCTGAACTTTTCAACTTTTGAATTTTTCTTTTGTTGTAAGAAATGTTGTTTCTGATCTGGATCCATTTTCTATATTTCTCATGTTGTGGATAAAAGTTCAATAATGAGTGAATATGGAAAGCTTCCACAACATTATCTTATAATCATGTACGGTTGCTCCCATCATGAAAATTGAAAGTGTGCTTTATATAGCCAGAGTCACTTTCTTCTATTTGTACACTAACACAAATAATCCTTGACTTATGATTACAACTGAGCCCAAAAGTTCTATTGCTAAGCGAGATAGTTGTTATGTGGATTTCCCATTTTATGATCTCTCTTGCCACAGTTGTTAAATGAATCATTGCAGTTAAGTTAGTAACAGAGTTGTCAAGTGAATTTGGCTTCCCTATTGACTTTGCTTGTGAAATGTCACAAAATGTGACCACATGACCTATGTACACTGTAAACACCATAAATAAATTCTAGTTGTACGCGTCCAAATTTTGATCATGTCACCATAGGGATGCTGCTAGTTATGTGTGAAAATTGTTGTAAATTACTTTTTCCAGTGCCATTGTAACTGAATGGCTACCAAATGAATGATTATGTGTTCTGAACCCCCTCCTTCACTCATTCAAAGATGACAGGCAGACAGACTTAAAGGAGATAACTTTATCAGTCCTCGGCTCAGCCTGGCTGCGAGCCCAAAATAAACATAAATAAAGTCTCTGGCAAGAAGATAACAGAATGCAAAAACAAAGATCTCTTATGGCCAAACCAGGTGTACAGAAAGAAAACAAATCACTTCTCCAAGTGTCTCTTTGAATCAGGGTTACAGAAAGCAAATCACTTATCCAAGTGCCTCTCACAAACAAATCACGACCGATGAACAATGAACCATGAACGAACGACGAACGTTGACTTCTGCAACCAGGGCGTGGTACCATCAGTCCTTTTATCTCCAGAAGACCACACTAACGAGCCCCAGCTGCATTGTTATTCCTGCATCCTGACTCAACTCACAGCAAACTTCTGCTGAGTCACAACACTTATGTGTTGAGAACTACCTGTAATATAATTTTCTACTGTAATTTTATTTCTTTGCAACTGTTTATCCACTTCATTCTTATCCCATATTTAAATTATCAATTTTAATTTGTAATTCTTATTAAAGAGCTGTGGAATCTATGGACTTGATGCTATAGAATATGGCCAGGCTAAGGATTATCTTTGGCCTTCCAATGATATGTTGGAATATGCAAAGGAACAGTCCAAAATAAAAAAATGATTGCTGGCAGAAATATAATCTAATGTAATTAAAATGTAATTGCTTTACTTAAAAATAAAGCAATTTTCCATTTATGCAATTTCTGTCACATCAAAAATTACATTGGGGGACCTTTCTGGGAGCTGCATACTCCTGAATCTTCATGTAATATATATTTAATATAATGTGAATAGTGCCCCCCCCCAAAAAAACACAATCTTCCAGGCAAGGAAATCCAAAAATATTCTGAACCTTCTTTCTGAAATAAGCTAAGATGTTATCCAGCCAGTAGATTGATCAATGTGATTATTTTGGACAGGTAGAAAAGAGTATCACAAAAGTGAACCATATATCATTCCAGGAGTTTAACCTGTCTGGAAAACTCCCAAGAAACATATTGCTATTTCATTTCAATTACAGTTTATGTTTATATTGCTTTTTTTATATTAACTATACTGTATCCTTTTTAAAAATATATATTATTTTAATTAGTTTTTAGAATTAACATTTTCACTTAAATTCAAATAACTACATAGTATCAAACAACAGTTTAAAAAACTGAATATATATTAAAAACATTAAATGAAACTAATATTAAACAAAATGTTACTTGAATTGGCTGCCCAGTATCTTCTTAAAAGCTGTCAGTGATGGAGCATCCACAACTTATGAAGGCAGGCTGTTCTACTTGTTAATGGTTCTCATTGTTAGGAAACTTCTCCTTAATTTTACTTGATTACTTTTCATCATTTCTTGTCTTGCCTTTTAGGGATTTGGAAAATAGGTTGACCCTTTCTTATTTGTGGCAGCCCCTCAAATATTGGAAAACTACTATCATGTCATCCCTAGTCCTTCTTTTCACTAAATTAGCCATACCCAATTCCTGCAATCATTCTTCATAAGTTTTAGCTTCTAACCGTTGTCTTTGTTGCTCTTTTCTGCACTCTTTCCAAAGTCTCAATAGCTTTTTTATAATATGGTGACCGAAACTGGATACAATATTCTATGTGTAATCTTACTAAGGTTTTATAAAGTGGCAATAGTACTTCTCGAGATCTTGATCTGTTAATGTAGCCTAGGGTTGTATTAGCTTTTTTTGGCAGTGGCTGCACACTGATGGCTCATATTTAAATGATTGTCCACTAGGACTTCAAGATCTGGCAGGATAACCAAAACCCCAAAAGATAGGTTACTGCTTTTGAGCCAGGTTTAACCTAATCTGTACATGTACATTTGGTTTTTCAGCTTTGTGTAAAAACCTTACTTTTCTCCATACTGAATTTCATTTTGTCAGATAGGGCCCAGTGTTCAAGTCTGTCGAGAACCATCTATTTAAGCCAGTGACGTGCGCTCAGCTTTAGCCCCGGTGAGGCTGTTTTTAGACTTGTGGACTTCAACTCCCAGAATTCCACAGCCAGGCATGCTCAGTTCCGATTTAAAGCGACAGCATTTTTCCCCCTTGCAAAATAAGTTTTCCCGTTCTTTTTCTTCTCCCTCCCCCTCCTTCCTCCCTCTCTCCCTCCCTCCCCCTCTCTCAAACAGACACACACACACAGAGAACTTCGATCCTTCTCTCATTCACTCACTCTCAAACAGAAACACAGAAGTTGGATTGGATATATTTTCCAAAGGCTTGAAAGCAGCTCCTTTGCCATACCCCCCTTTCCCTGTTGCCTTCCAATCAAACTTTTTGAATTCCTCCCCCCTCCCCACACACGCACCTTTTCCAGCTGTTTCAGAGACGATTTCAACTCTGCTTTTCCCTGCCCGCCCTTTCCTCTTGAAAAGCCAGAGCTCTGAAGTCAGACTGAGCTAGTCGCTCCCAGAAAACTCTAAAAAGCCTCTAAAAATGCCCTCTACATGAGGCGAGAGAATACTTGCCTCATTTGCATAATAAATTCTTCGCTTGTTAACCCTTGCTTAACTCTTAAAAGGCGAAAAAATCCTTATGCAAAAGAGGCCCCTAGTTCTCTGGCCTCCTCCTAGTTAATACTGAGAGCAGACACCAAGCCACTGTGACTTGAAATCTGGTAGCAACTACCCTGGCTTTAATTATTTTAAGAAAATTATTTAAAATCCTTTCCTTTCCCTGAAGAGACTGGTGAGGCCCCGCCTCCCTTGCCTCTAGTGACTGCACGTCCCTGATTTAAGCCTATTTTCTCAGATATTGGCTATTTCTGCCAGTTTAGTGTTGTCTGAAAATTTGATTTGAATTTCCCTTATATTTACTTATCTAAATTGTTTATGAAGATGTTGAAGAGTACCGGGCCTAAAATGGAACCTTGGAGTCCCCCATTGCTTACTTACCTCCATAAGTTGTAGTTTCATTGAAGACCACAACTTAAGTACAGTTTGTCAGTGTAGCTACAGAAAAGACCAAATTGTTTATACTTACTAATTTCACCATCTTGCTGAAGGCCAAGAGCATAAAACCACAAAAGGTAATTGATGGTTTAAGCATCTTAATATGAATGTGAGAACTTTTTAAAACTGTTCCCAAATTGTTAAAGGACTTAAAGGTTAACGCCAGTTCCCTGAATTGAGTCAGGAAATAAATGCAGTATAATATAGTCAAAATAACTACTTCTAAGAAGTACAGCATATACTTGCAGATAAGCTGAGAATTTTAGGTTGCAAAATACATTCCCAAAATTTGGTCTGCCTTATTTGTAGACTAGATTTCATAATTCTTTTAAAACTCATCAGGGGCTTAACATTGTGTGTTTTATAAATGATGATGTTAAGTTTGCAGTTTTCTGCCTGTTGCTGGCTAGAAATTCAAAGCTGGCTTATCAGATGATACATTTTTTTGTTATCTGGATTGAATTTGTGAGGACCAATCTATTGTAGAGGGTCTTATTCATAGTTATATATGGTATTTCACACCTATTGAAAGTTTCCTAAATATTCTTTTTAAAAATTTGTCTTTTGGTTTTTCCTATCAGGATAAATTGGAAGACTTAGATATTTCCATGCAGTGCTTTTTTATATATATAACTGAAACCTACTATGGGCAAGAAAGAAGTAAAATGGCATGAGACCACTTATTGACCAAGTTAATAAGATTTGACATGATTAATATGATGTAAAATATTTTAAAAGAACAAAACTAATAAGCTAAAATTACATAAAAGTTTTTTGTGATAATACAATAGGATAATACAACAAGACAACAGGATAATACAACAGGATAACTATGTTAGCAGAGAAAGGTACATTAACCATCACTCAGCTTTGAAATACATTTGAACTATTCAGGAAATGGCTGCAGTAATTAAAAAAAGGAGAACTTGAATATACAAGGACATGATTAAAGTCAAATTTGATTGGGTCCAGATGTTGAAAGGCTTATGTAAACACTTCCATAGTACCATTACATAGTTATAATAAAATTAAATCTATGAAAATATTCTAAGCTGTTTTAACAAAAGCACTAATATTTACAAATTTTGCTGAAGACTTTGCTAGAATAACTATGTCCTTTCTGTCTCTTGATTTTGTAACATGGAAAAAACCAGAAAATCGGAAAGAATAAAATGAAAAATAAACACGAAAATAAAGCAGTTATTTTTGTTACTTGAACGTTTCACTAAGCAATATAAAAAGGAAAAATGTAAATACAGTAAAGGCAGGAGGAGTAAAATGTAAATAATTAATTAAACTGATACTTGGGGACATATTAAGAAAGAATAGCACTGAGATTAAATTATAAAATTTAAAGTTTAGAAAGGTTATAAAGGAAATATTCCCATAAATGAGATTTTTTACACTAGGAATTAAGTTCCCAGATGAAATGATTACATCACATCACTTTTACTAGAAGTAAACAAACTTTGAGGTATAATATTAAACTTTGATATATATTGTTAAGTAATATACAAATACATGCTAAGACACAACAACATTCTGTAATGTATTATCATGGTAAATTTTGTGGTGATTTTTTAAAAACTAATTTAAAACTTGATTTGACCAATATTTCCTGAAATATGTTTGTTAAAGCTATTCTTCCTGCCACGAATCATAATAAATGATAAGGTGGAAACCAGCATTTCTCCCATATAGTTTTAATATCCTCCTCTGGGATTGGGTGGCCTATAAATTTTATTAATAAATAAAATAAATAATTAAAATGTATTTGCTGATGCAGATGCCTTGATCATATGATTATTGATTCTGTAATTGAGCTCAATGCTTTGATAATTATTGGAAAATTAATCATACTTGAACAGAAATAAGACAACCCAAGTGCATAAAACAAATACCAGTTTACACAAAGGACTAAATAAAATCTGATGGACAGTCTCCCTAAAGTGTTCTTTAATCTATCCTGCAAAGGCAACTACTATTCTCCCCTTTTAGATTTGTATCATAGTCCACAAAAGTTAACAAAACAAAAGAAGTTTTTTTCTTAATGTTGCACACAACATTTTTCAAATGAGACTGATTTACAAATTATGGATATTTTAATGCATTTTGCCTGAATTGCATCACTATATTAGTTTTCCCCCCCAAAATATAAGAGCCGAGGTGGCGCAGTGGTTAGAGTGCAGTACTGCAGGCCACTTTAGCTGACTGTGATCTGTAGTTCAGCGATTCAAATCTCACCGGCTCAAGGTCGACTCAGCCTTCCATCCTTCTGAGGTGGGTGAAATGAGGACCTGGACTGTGGGGGCAAGTTGCTGACTCAATTTGCTAAAAAAAAAAATTTGTAAACTGCTTAGAGAGGGCTAAAAGCCCTATGAAGCGGTATATAAGTCTAATAAATAAATAAATAAATATCCATAATGAACTTATTGTCTCTACCATCTTCATACTTTCTAGTAAACTGACTAAAGTTTTAAAATGACAAATCACATAAACCCATTAAAATAATAATCAAAATATATACTAGAAAACCATTGTTTTGTAGAAAAGACAAAATTGCCTTTACTGTTTTCACAATAGTCCTCTATTTTTCAAAGTATTACATATCTATGCAGGACCAGTATGATTTCTGTAGAGGAGGTTATGGTGAGAATACCACCTATAATAATTTGTAGGTAAGGTATCAATATGAAAAACTAATTCACAAAATGTGTATTGGAACTACCTAATTCAAATCACTTAAGTCTAAATGGAAATTACTTGCAGTTTTTCCCATATAGACTTTTTAATTTTAGTTCTCATAAATTTAGCCACTTGAAGTGGTTGTTTCAATCACATAGATATTGTCAGATAGCAGAGGAAATAAGGCATTTTAAACTTTTATGAAAATTTTCTTTTGATTGTCACTTTATTCAAGACACATCAATAGATATATCATAGATAGGGATATTGTCATCAATATCCCAAAACATAATTTCAGAAATTTGAACTTTAAAAACAAAACATTTATAGGAGGTTTTTTCAAAACAATTTGCAGAAAAGTTCAAATTTTCTATTGGAGTAATCCAATGTCCATTACAAACATACAAGGTATGGTTGGATATTGATTTTTCTCTAGTGAAAAGGGCAGATAATTTATTTAAACCTATACCAATAAATAACTCTCATCTTTGCTCTTGTTCAGCTTTGATATAATAATTTTTATCTTTCTACTAGAAAAGCAGTCCGAACATGATTTAGTGATTTTAAAAAAAAATCTCAGATGGAAAAAATTCAATGCTTCCCTTTGCCACTTTTTGCCTACTTAATTCCATTTCCATCAGTTTTAGTGAAGACAAATGTCAGCAATCCATTCCCCACAGTACAACTAATGACCTATCACAGAGATTGAGACAGCTTGTGACTTCAAGAATAGTTCCATGGAGCACAGAAATCACAGATTAATCAAATGGAATAACACAGTGTATATACAGCATATTTTTAATTAAGGTTGAAACAAATACATTTGAGCAGTTTTTTTCAGATTTGGATTAATGTAGACAAACCCCATATTTTATTGCTATTGTAGTTTATTTCTGCTGCAAATTTTAAAATGGAGACTCTTTGCCAAAGTCAGACGTCCTGTTTCTTCAAACAGACTTATTTCAAAATTAAAAGTTGTATTTATCATACAAGAGAAAAAAATCATCAGGCTAACTCTTTCTATAACTACCTCTTGATATAATCCTTTCTGAGTGAAAATCATTCATGCAATTATCATTATTTGTATCAATGGTAGTTTTCCATTAGCAGCAATCCTGTTTTCTAATACTTGATTAAGTGAACAAATATGAAACCATCAACAATGTCTTCAAGAAAAGCAGTGCACAAGGGAAGAAGAAAAAACACATTACCCTTCCTGGTATCCTTATCACCAGAGACTATGATAGCAAACTAGAAACCCAGGTCTACTGAAAAGAAATCCACACCAACCAAGTGCTCAACTACCAAAGTACAGGTAGTCCTTGACTTACAACCATTCATTTAGTGACCATTTAGTTACAAGGGCACTAAAAACATGACATATGATCTTTTTTCAAACCTACAACCATTGTAGCCTCCCCATGTTCACATGATCAAAACTCAGACCCTTGGCAACTGGCTTATATTATGACAGTTGTAGTGTCCCATTATTAGCAGCTGACCTTTTACGACCTTCTGTCAAACAAGCAAAGTCAATGGAAAAGACAGATTCATTTAACAGCTGTGTTACTAATTTAACAACTGCAGTGATTCACTTAACAAATGTGGCAAAAAAGATCATAAAATGGGGCAAAACTCACTTAAATACCGTCTTGCTTAGCAACAAAAAATGGGCCTTAATACCTGCAATAACCCAACTTTCAAAAGACAAGCTGTGTAAGAACATGTTTAGTTGAGCACAAACACTCCAGCAACCCTGAATATCATCTATATGTCTTCCATTAAAATGGATATGAATGCAACTTCATCAAAAAGAGCCTGACCATACAACTCAATACAACATAATCAAAAGGATAAAGGATAACACTGTAAAAAGGATAACACTGACATACATCAAAAAACATCTCAGAAACCAACAGTCTATTATAACTATATGACAACAATATAGCACATAAACCAACTAAAATGTCCTAAGTAAATCAAAATATCCATAAGCCCAGAAGAAAAAGAAAGAAAAAACCCAGCAGCCATCTACAAAATAGATTGTAAAGATTACAATTGCCACTATGCAGGATAAACAAGCAAATGATTAGAATGCACATATGAATATCAATTAGCAATCAGAAGATATGATGAAAATTCTTTAATTTCACAACATATTGACTAAGAAAATGACTATCATAGACCAATCCAAATCCAAAACCACTGCAGAATTCCTGGAAGCTTGCCATTCTGACCATCAATAGGCAGATATACACAAACAACATCTCATACTGAGCAAAAGAGTCAATTAACAAGCCAAAAAGAAACAAAAAGATCAAAATACTTCTTCACCAAAAATTAATATTCAGATGAGCATAAATTAACACCAAGTTTAACATCATATCAACAATCAAGAAATAAACAATACCTTAATGAAAGAATTGCCAAACAATCTAACAGTAAATAGCCCAACCAAAAAACCACCAAGGCCAATCCACCAATATTGACAGGGCAAGCTTTAGAATATAAATTGAGAACAAACCCAACTCCTTCTTAACACTGATGATGTTACCTAGTTTGGTAATTAAACATCTACAAAAAACCAACAGCAACCAAAGTGCTCAAAATGCACCAAGGAACCCAAATTTCCATCCTGAGTTACTACTATTCTCCTCTATCAGTAGCTATTTCGTCCATACAGTCACAATCAGAAGGACTGTGTCATCTAACTTTTAAACAGTATTAAAGTATTAAATATTAAGATCTTGGCATTTTAGAGTTTGAAGTTAGTATTGTTTTAAATTCCTACAGATGCTCCTGGAGAAAGGATTCCTTTTTGAATATTTCAGGTTGCCTTGACTTTTAGAAGATCTCTGACTTACATCCAGCTGACATTCCCAACTACATATTCAAAGTATATATGTACATGAAAGTTTGACTTCTGCAATAACCAACTTTCTCAAGTTATTTTCCCAATTCAGAATTAGGAAGAGATGAAAGAAACCAAAGATCACTTTCTATTCATCATACATTTCCCGTCAGCCAGCTCATTTCACAAACTCAGTCTTAGATACCTGCTTTTATCCAATGCCCACAAGCCACCACTCCTCCCACATACAGAGAGTTGGGATGGCAGCCACAGCTGTTCTACCTCATTTCCTTGATTTTCTTATTCACTTACTGGCAGATATGCATGGCATCTAACGTTAGCCACATCATCCTGGAATGCAAACTGAGATAAAACTGGCATGGTCTAGATACTTAATGTTTCATTTGTAGTTAATTACCCACCAAGAAAAGAAATGTTTTCTTCTATCATCTGATAGAAACAGCTCCAGATAATTATAATTTAAAAAGTCAGGAAACAGTGGGAAAGCAGAGAGATTATTATTTTTTGCATGCTTGCATAGCAAAGAGAGTTACCACAGACTACTTGCTGGACAGCCTGGACAGTCTTTTCTAAGTAAGACAAACTGGAGAGCATATGACCATAACGTTTCAAATTTTATTATCAAAGCTTTCCTTTAGAGAAGCTACAGTGTTCTGGAAGCTGAAATCCAAAAGAAATAGAAATAGAAACTATCAAGTGGTGGCAGTGGGTAAAACTAAGTCTTAATTTTCCCATCTCTTATACATACATAAATATAACCATTTTTGTCCTCCAATCTCTTAGTTCTTCAAGATGACAGATGAAAAGCAGGTGGTTAAACTTCTTCTGTTACAGATCTATTCTCTATGCCTTCTCATGCCAGAGTTCATATTTCCACAAAAAATGAAGCAAGCAATATAGCATATAAAGATATATACTATATTGCAGGCTTTCATAATTTATGATCCATCAAACAAAAACAACTTGATAATAATTGCAATGCATTAGGGCAGGTGTCCCCAACCCCCAGTCTGTGGTCTGGCACCCTCCCATGGCATGCCAGAAACTGGCCTGTACAAACAAGCAAATCCGTGGGATGCAGGCAGAAAACAAAATCACACCATCTCCAGTCCACAGAAAAACCTCTCTTCATGGAATCCTGTCTCTGGTGCCCCTAAAGGTAGGGGGCTGCTGCATTAGGAAGTGTGATGAAGCATTAAGTGGTCTGATGGTTATTTCATTCTTACAATATATTTGGGAATGTAAAACCAAAAGTCAAGCTTCTGAAAGATCACAGTGCAAATCCGGCAGCTGTGTTTGACTTTGTAGAGTCAAAAAGGTAGTACAGGTAAGCTATATTTTGAACATAATGTTGGTATATATATACTATAATCTTTTCTAACTAAAGTCTGAATTCACTGCCTTAAGATTAAATTTTAAAAGAAATCGCCAAGACTAGGATATGGATACAATAAATAAACACTGTTATATTTAGTCAAGATGCAGCCTAATTTTTTTGAGGTTCTATTACATTGAAAAACAAATAACAGACTATAAATATACAATTTGACTATTTTGAGGGTTTTATATATCTAAAACATTTCCTTAATCCCACAGAAACATCTAATGAGGTGAAGAATATGAAACAGAATCAGATTCTTAAAGAGTAATAATTTAGTAAGAAGGGAAAATAAAGAGTCTGGGGAAGTAATTATAATGGAACTGCCTCTCCCAAAATTATGACCTCAAACCCAGGGGAAAAACTGTACATGATTTAAGATAAAATAGAATTTAAATGAAATCATGGACTCTATTTGCATGAACTGCACTGGCACCTACATAAAGGAACATTTTGCTAATATATT
Source organism: Thamnophis elegans (assembly GCF_009769535.1). NCBI lineage: Eukaryota > Metazoa > Chordata > Lepidosauria > Squamata > Natricidae > Thamnophis > Thamnophis elegans. The sequence continues at coordinate 50,482,478 of NC_045558.1, read as the reverse complement.
TAAAAGAAGGGACTCAACTAAGAATCTCATTGAAGGAAGATTTGTTATATGTATATATTGTAGGTACATCATTATAACTTTTCAAACACAAACAAATATTTCTGAAATCTTTTTCAAATTTTAAGGATGCATGCCCCTTTGAGGGCATGTAGAAATATACACAACATAAAGCCTCCAAGTTAATTTACCTGGCAAAGGGATGTTCAGTTAATTTCTTTTTGCCAAGTACGCTGCTATTTCCCAAGGTTACTAACAGCAAATAGGAACCCTTCAAGCAATAATGACAGATGTCAAAATATATGCATATAGGAAAATAATTAAATAATGATCCTATTCATATATTCAGTGTCACATGAAAACAAATACCTTTAGGACACCAAGTAGCTGTAAAAAATAAAAGATTTAAAAAATAAGTCACTCTAGCTAGAAATTTCATTTATTGCAGCTAAGATCAAACACACACTGAAGATAAAGGGATAAAATACCCATAATAGTTCAGAAAATTATTTCACAGATGCAAGCTATATCCTAAAGCTTCAACCAACATGTTCATTACCAATTGATTCTGGAAAGTGTAATTCCAATTGCTATTCATGATGTGAACTAAGTAATGTGCATATGCTTTGCTTTGTCGGATATATCTGGTAGTTATTTTGTAATTATTTTGTTGTATTTATGCCAAATTATTAATTCCCAAACCAGGATGTACTATTTTATATACACGAATTCGCAACTCTGGAACTTTCAACAAAATGGAGCTAATCCATATAGTATAGTACAGATAAATAAAATTATGTACATACTGGCATCCACTAGGGAGGAAAGCTGCCCATAATGGAAGATAAACCTGTCCCCATTGCTTACATACACACTCTCAAGTCTGGCTCCTTCGAATCAAAGAGTTGAGAAATAATAGACATATTTGGATCTCACTCAGACAAAGACTAAAGATATGAGTGAAACCCAGGAGTATATGGGCTTCTAAGACAGAAAGAAGAACAGAAGGGCATGGGCTGCTTTGTGAAAGAATACTTGATCATTTAGAATATGCTGCTTCTGAGTCACAGCTGGCATTATAGACATAGGTAGCATGAATCCTGGACAAAAGGCAAGATTTTTCTGCTTGAGCTAAAACTTAGAGTGCCAACAGGTAATGGTATTTTAAATCCAACAATGTCATTTTGAAGTATAAATAAATAACCTGATATATAAAAGAAGTATTAAGGGAGAGCAAACTTACCTACACTAAAACTAATGTCATATCTTCCACATGAATCTGGGGACATAGCCACCGCTGTTGTCAGCAGCCTGCTCCCCTTCTCCAGCTGGGATGGCAGGGGTGGGGCCTGCACAGACATGCGCCCACTGACTCCCACAAGCACATGCAGTACTGACTCCTCTCTGCTCCCCCCCAGCCCCCAGTGGACAGTTGGAATTCTGATGTGGCCTGTGGAAAAATTGAGTTTGACACCCCTAGTTTACATTGTTTGGAGTTGACACATGTTTACTAATGAAGAAAAAACTTAAAATGATTAAGACAGAATGAAATACCTACCAGATGTTTGGATAGCTAACTCATGCAAACAAAACTTCAAATTTCAAATTATTTTAGAAATTATTTCTTTTCTGAGACTCTTCTTCTTTTCAAAGACAGCTGTGTCACCTACCTATAGTGTTGAGATGATTGAAATCATTAAGTACTATATGTGCAAGTATATTTTGTTTAAAAATTCTTTCTCAAAAAATGTCAGTTTAATAAAAATATAAAAAGGTCACTGTGTTTTAAGATCAAATGAATGTCATTTATTAGCTAAAATCTGTCAACATTCTTGTGCATCTTTAGGAGTTCATGTAGAGCTAATCATTATTTATATTTTTAGTCCAATGTCTCATTATTATGAACAATAAAATGCTATAGCAATCTTTGATTATCACAATTTGGCAAGTGTAGGCAAGTTTCAAATATATTTTCTCAAGCAAAAACAAAGCACTAGGTCAACCATAAAATGTCTAGATACATAGAACGACAGTTAGGCTTGAAATTTCAATTGCTGAATGACACAATCATAAAGAGCCATGTTACATCCTTTAGCAATAACAATCCTGGCAGTGTTAGCTGCCGTTGAAACTGTAGACACATAGGTCTACAGTGTGGGAAGAAAGGCAGTCCCCTATAAGGAGCATAGAGGTGCTGTGGAAGATGAGGGAATCCCTTGGAGGTTCAGCAGAGGCTCCATACATATTCAGAGGGTATGCTGCAGTGTGACAAGAGCTCAGATAGTCTGGGCAAAGAGGGTGTGAGATTTGTACTTGCATCTGTGCAATCACAAGAGATGGCCACCTAGGCTGCACTTCAGGGCTTCTTGATGCACTGTGGCTCTAGGGCAGCAAGAAGTCCCTGAGCCGCAGTACAATATCCAATCCCATCCAGTCCAGCAAAATGGGACAAAGGGGTTTGTTGTCAATCTAGGAAGCTGCAGTCACTCCAACCCAGTTCTACCTACAATTGTGATCACCACTTTGCACACTTAAGTTACTGCCATCCTGTGTTCCATTGTCCTAGATGACCTTTGCAGTCTTTTTTGCATCTACTGTACCATTGATGAGATGCGTCTGCACTGGACACATTTTCCATTCAGGTCTCGCAGGGAGGCTGCAGGGAGGCTTGAAAAGAAAGCCTCATCTAGCCAGCAACTACCTCACAAGAACCATGTTCGACATGCTTAATCAGTAACAGGAGAAAGAAAAGAGCAAAGGTCAGCTAAGGCATCAATGGCTACAGAGTGCATAGGACCAAAAGGGCATAAATAAGAAGAAAGATAGGCAGAGGAGAAAAGCTGAAGAACTCCTGCAGTCATAAGCAAACTGCCAACCGCACAAATTGTGATCAAGTGACTACAGGTGCACTGCAAAAGCTGAAACTTGGGGGACTGGTTGTAAGTCCATTCAATGCTATGGAATGATGACATTACTTCAAATTTTTTGGTAAAAAGTTGTCTTTTGGAAAAGCACCATTGGGACAACCATGATCTGGATGATTGAGAATTTCCATAATCATTACTTTGAATAGTTGCTGAACAAATCATCTTAAGTGGAGGATTATCTGCTATAGAACTGTGTAATATCTTTAAACATATTTTCTTACTTTTGTTTATCTCAAGGCTATATTTGATCCATTACCTCATTATTCCCATCTCACCATCATGCATGCTATTCTATAACTCAAAAAATAAAATTTAGTATGTATTCTAACTTTATAAAAAGCTTTATAAAGAAGGGTTTCATCTCCATTCATATAGGCTTGTGTTTCATTTCTAGTACCAATCATTAAACCAATTTATGTTTTAGTACAATTGTATGCTGCTATCCAGTCCAAATTTACTCTTCAAAATTCTCCTTCTATATTTGCTAGTTGTCTTTAGACTTTTGCATTATCTGGGACACAATTACATTTTATATAGGATTGATCAAGGTATTAGTAAAGCAGAGATAATAGCAAAAGAGAACTGATTTCCTGGACATATTGCTATTACTGTTCTGGAATCAATGCAAGTCTATTAATTCAAGTACGAGAGAGGGAGGGGGAGGGGGAGAGAGAGAATTAGTTATAGTTGGTGTATGTCTGGATGTGCATGTGTGTATGATTAAAAATAATGGCCAAGCATATTTCTTATTAAGTTGCAAGAAAGAAATGGTATGCAAATATTTTGAAGAAATTAAATTTAACTTTTTGGACTGTAAAATATTAATAGCTGCTTCTTGATACCTGCTTTCAAAAAAATGCCCAAAATCTGAAGAATAATACTAAAAAGATTTGTCAGTTTCTTATCTTTTACTCTCAATTTCTAAGATCACTTTTTCACAACATGAAGCAATATTCATATTCATATATAAGTCTCATATTGTCTAAACCACAATATGATTTTCTATTTTGCCGATGACCCTTCCAAATAACATCACATTGCTAAAAAATTAGGGATCTGTAAATTCAGCTTTGCCTTTCTCTTTATTTCCTTTTGTAGACACAGAAAACAGGATTATATCCTAGGATTATATTGATAACATTTTTAAAATATAGTACTATTTAAATTCTACTATCCTATATATAAAATATAAAAAGAAAACATGGGGGGGGAGAAATCAGTAGTACCTCTAACACATGTTGAAGATGGAGTTATTTCTCTTGATAAGGTCTACCTTGCCTTTTTCCAACAATTGATTGTGCAATTTGTAGTTCTCACAAACTGGCTTTGGAATGGCACAACTCATCACGATCAACTCACCACAGGACAAGTCAATAATTCAATGTAATCATTTAAAATAATTAAAAATATTTTTTTTTTATTTTTGTCATTCACATTTCATTTTGTCCCTCCTTTGTCATCCTTTCTTTATAATTCTATTCCACTATTTCTTCTATATTAGTGTAACTCTTGTCCTGTGGTGAGTTATCCCACAATGAATTGACCGTGGTGAGTTGGCGATGGTGAGTTGTCCACGGTGAGTTTTCTTAACACACTGGCTTTGTGGAGTCACACAAACTGTTAAATTGTTTCCTAACCTCACAATGCAAAATGGTTTGAACTACTTCATATTTTAATATTCCCCCTGATCCTAATGATGCTTTTCTTTTTCCATGTGAATTATTCCATAGGTTGCACAAATATTGCTATTCACAACTGGTGATTTGAATGTGAAGCACAGATTGTAATGGATATTATGTAAAATCTTTAATTTCCCATATCAAATTATTTTCGCTTCTAAAGAGAAATACAGGGCAGTTGGAGTTGCCGATTAAACCAAGAAATAAAACTGGCATGCATGCCATTATGAAGAGTTTGTAAAGCCAGGCACAGATGGCAGTAAATCATCCTCTAAGAAATGGGCTCATATATCTGGCAAATGAACAATCTTGTATTCCATTGCTATGAGGTATGGAAACCGTATAGTGAAATCTCCATTACTCATTCTTTCTGCTCTAAACACTTCACTATATTAAAGGCAAGCCTATAAGAAGAATGATTACATATCCAAGCACATACATATCGTAATAAAACCATGGTCTAGAATATGCTATACATTTAAGAAAAACACTCTGTGTAACCAATTTTTCATTTTAGTAGAAGGGAAAATCAATTACAAATTAAAATGACTGCCCAACTTAGATGTTACATCAAATTGAGCATTTTTCCAAGTTTCAAGATCTGAACAGACTTTATATCTTTTTGCTTTCTACAACTGTAATTGGATATGTTGCTTTTATCTGCCATAAAAGCTCCTGTTTTGCTAATGTAGTTTTATTATAGAATGCTTGATTGCTGCAATTATGTGCCAATTAATATGCATGTCACCCCAGAAAGAAAATATCATCTGAGAAGAATCATCAAGAGGCATCCCCTAATGGACTCTCTTAAACAAATAAAAATCTTTCATGGTATTTCAATTCACAATTGTTTCTAAAATAAAGATGCATGTTTAAAAATAGTTATATTCCTACATCTTCCTGCATGGGACTATGCTTGACAGCATTGCTATTTTAGATCCCCAAATAAGAAAGGTTATGTCTCTATCAATAGAAGCTAACACTGATGATGTTACATAGTTTGATAATGAAACATTTGACAGACAACCATCAAGCTCAGAGAGCACCAAAATTCCACAGTAATATATGTTATATACTGAAATGTTATTCCTGACATGGCCTCATTATATAATAGAAATCTCTACTTTTATTTATCTTATGTATCGAATTTCACATTTACACTGGCAAAAGTGAACTTTAGAGAACAGTTGCACTGCTTAGTTAAATATGTACTGTATTCTCAGTTCACAACTGATATATTTTATATCTTTCGCACAAACATTTCTCAACAGAAACCAATTTTAAGGCAATATTCCAAGACAGATTTTTTTAAAATTCACTGAAATTTTTTTAGGATTACTTCCAGAGATACACTCAGGTGAAGAAATTAATATTTTCATATTCATAGAAAGGCAGCAGACTCAACAGTCAACCAGATGTTCAGACTAGATTTGGCATTTTGGCTACCTATCAAGTCATTTCCAAGGATCTGGAGACAGATCTGTATATTTATTACTATAGTTTTTTGCACAATCAGCCAGATGTTCAGATTGGATTTGACATTTTTGTTTACCTATCAAGTCCTTTCAAAAGGCTTGAGATAGGCAGATCTGGATGTTTCATGGTGCTACAGATATCATCACAAGATATCTGTAGGTATAAGTAAAGCTGCCTTTTGCAATTGTCTGATGGCTAATTTGTAAATGCCAACGGTGTTTAAATTTAAGCCAATGGTGTTTTAGGGATTGCACCCAAGGCACCTATTGCTATTGGTACTACCTTTGCTTCTACTTTTTTTAACAGGTCTTTGTAGTTTTGTTACCTTCTCCAGTTCTTTCTCTTCTATTCTACTATCTCCAGGTACTGCAATGTACACTATCCACTTTTTTGTTTTTTCTTATTGACAGTTGTTAAATCTGGGTATTATGTAGAAGGTGCCTGTCTGTTTGAATTCTAAAGTCCCAGAGCAATTCAGATTGTTCATTTTCTATGACTTTGTCTATTTTATGGTCCCATCAGTACTTGCTTTCAGGCAAATGATATTGCTTGCAGATTTTCCAATGCACTATTGTTGCTACTTTGTCATGCTGTTGTTTGTTGCCAGTCTGTGTAATCTTCTTGCAGTAGCTGTCCAGGTGGTCCACTGGGTTTTTTTTCAAATTCTTTGCATAGGCGGCATTTGCTGTCTGTTGCTATCTTCTCAATTCTGGCTTTGTATGAATTTGTTCTTAAGGATTGGCCTTGAGCAACCAGAATTAGCTCCCCCCCATCTCTTTCTTTGACTTTCCTTCTCTTAGTCATTACCAAGGCTTGTTATTATCTGTTTTCCCAGCTAATTTTTAATGTACTAGCCATGTAATGTTTTGTCTTCCTGTGTCTCTATTCTGTTCTTCACTTGGTCTTTCTTGTAGGCCAGTTTAATCTTTCAAGTAGTCAGTAAGCCTTCCTGGTATACTAGCTTCAGTGCATCTTTTTCACTACTTTTTGGATAATCTTCCAATGCTACATATATGGTCTACTGTTACTTCTGCTTCTTTGAACAATATAAACATGGAAACATTTGAGGATTTTTAAAACTTAAAAAAACTTTTTTAAACTAATACTTTGATTGCTCAAAGAGCATGCTATTGAGCATCCAAAATCAAGTCTTCAGTTTCTTTTTTTATGTTCCATTGTTAATCATTTTTATGGTCTTTATTCTAGTCCTGCTTGACAACCAATAAAATACAAATATTTCAATCTTGTTCTTACTGGCTGCTATTGATATGTTTAGCAAGGATGTGAGAAACAAAACAGCTGAGAAACTGGAGAAAAATAATCATAATTACATTCTTTTGAATTGTAGAAGCAGACTTTTCAGTCTTACAGAAGATTCCCAAGATAGCTTTTTAATTAAAACAATTTTTAAAAAGCATGGTTACCAAATATCACAGATGTATAAAGCAATCCCATGAATAAATGCTCCTATTCATTGTTTTAATTGCAATCTAGGATTGCAGGTATAAATAAACTTTTTTAAAAAATGCCTAAGCCTGACAAGAGTATTAATGTGAAAAACTATAGAAACAAAAGCAAAACTTACAACATACCAAAAGAGTGAATAAGCGGCACAGTTTTTAAGTTCTGCTTTAAATGTAAGTTACCTAGGGGATAGATCTCAACAGAGAATATGTGAATACTAAGGATAGGTTTTAGCCAAACCTAAATGCATCTGCCAAAACCCTTCTGATGAAGTCCTATAGGGTTAAGTAGGGTTACTATAAAAGTAGATGGTCTTTTAGATACTATGCTAATTACAATAAAATGCAAAGTGAATATTACTTTAGTGAGAATGCAATAACATTGATGGCTGACATTTTTAGGAAATGTCAGGAAATTGTATATTTGTATATGCAATCTGGTTATTTGCTCTTTGGCTTGCAAATCATCTCTCTCACTAGAGAATTACATGATCATCATGATTACTGAAGTAATTTAGTAGGATTTCCAGTGGGAAAAGAATGAAAGTAGGCACCCAAATGAGATCAAATATGAAGGCAAACCAGAAATGACAATGCTATCAAATCTTGTTTGCTTAAAAAAACATCTTTGCATATTAACTTTATAAAAAGTAATAGGTCAACGTGAAGACCTTAAGCAATTGAAAATATAGATAGATTTGTTGGGCAGATATACAGTAGTATTCTGCATAGCAACATGTTGGCAGACTACATATTCAGATGGGGGTTTCACACCATTAATTCTAAAATGTAAAGAAAAAGGTCTTTGCAAATTCAATTGGTTACATCTCTTACTTAATACTTTCTCTGTATCTGTCTACCCTTCAATGATCTGTGCATTTAATTGGCATCCAGTTAAAGACATTAGAAAGGGAATGGAGCTATAGAGGAAAGATAGGACAGAGTTCAGCATGCCATCTATATATTCTTTCAAATATTTCACTTATGGCATTGTCCTTCATTTTACCCACATACATATCCTAAAAAATTAAAATTAGTCTACACATATAAGGGCATATTGTGTAGTCATTTAAAAAGAAACCTTTCTAAATGATATTTCAGCAAAAATTAATTGTCATTAGACCTAAGCTAGTATTTTCTTGTTGAGTTCATTAAGAACAGTTTGACATAAACATGATTTAAATCAGAAAGAGAGTAAATTCAGATCCATTTTAAGCTGAGGCTACTGTGCTTCCTATAATATCTTGGGAATACCATAATTCAGAAGCTGGAAACCTTTTCTCCTATATTGCTGTAGGTCAAAAAAACATAGTCATCCATAAATACAGGTAGTCCTCAGCTAATGCCCACAGTTTGGATTAGAATTTTGGTCGCTAAGCAATGCATTCAGTACATGAGTCATCACATGCTTAAGCCCAATTTTAAAGCCATATTTACTATGGTCATTAAGTGAATTATCATAGTTGATAAGTGAACCATGTGGTCAGTAGGTTAATCACATGGATGTTAAGCAAATCCAGCTTTCCCAATTGACTTTGCTTGTCAGAAGCTAACTACAGTCATGATCACATTATGGCAAAAAAACTGCAAGAGTTGTAAGTCAACTGTGAGTCAGTTGCCAAGTGCCCAAATTGTGATCACAAAATCACAAAACTACAAGATTGTGCACAGTCAGAACTTTGCGGATGAATCATAAATAACTTTTCCCAAGGTCTTTATAACTTTGAACTATCAATAAACAAATAATGGTAAGTCAAGGATTACCTATATAGCATTCTAGGATTTGATCTTAAAACTATAACATTGTCAACTAACATTTTTAATCACAGTTTGTTTAAAAAAATAAGCACTGTAGCACAGCAACAAAAGGGCAGTATAAATATTTCATTCAGAAATATGTGATAGAAGAGCAGAATATGAATATTTTTGTCATTTTCACCTTACTTGAAATGTGTTCTGTTACTAAGTAAGTCTGTTACTATTTATCTAAAATATTATAGATGCAACTTTTCTCAGCTGTTGCTCTCAAAATAAGATTGTAAAATTGTCACCTTCCTTTAAAACATATTTTTCCAATCTAGTTAGAAGAATTTTTTCAACTTGGTATCTTCTAAATGCTGGATAACAATTCCAACAATCTCTAGCCAAGCTATTTGAAGATGAAGTAGACCGAAGGTGATCAGGAAGACATCAGGTAAGCAAAGTCTATTTCAGAAAGATTAATACTGGACATCAGCTGCACACACACTCACTTACACACACACACACACACACACACACCAGCAGAGATCACCTTATAGAAAACAAGTACAACTCTGAATAAACTACCGAGATCTTTTCTATATGGGTATTTTTAAAAGTTTGTAAGAAGTTAAATAAGCACAACTGATGTCCTACTATTGCAGTATTATTCTGAAGATAAAAAATGGAAAATATTTGTCTAATAATAAATGCAGAGTAAAAAATATAATGTTATATTTTCACAATATAGTGTGACAATTTTGAAGTTCCCACAGCTCCAAATTTAAACTTTTCTTCTCTAAAGAAGAAAAAGGAGAAAAAGACATCTACATATAAAATATGGAACAAGGCATTTCCCTCAAAGAGTTTTGTATTTATATGTAGTAAATCAATTTGTATTACCAGTCATATTGTTCAAATCAGATGACACTGTGTAATTAGAAGGTAATTTACTTGGTTGGCAAAGCAATTTGATAGTTGTTCTGATTTGTGATTTTCATTTTGTTTGTTAATGAAAAAAATTAATGAGCAATATTACTGGAAGTACAGCTCCAAGAACTGGCATTATTAAACATGCTTTCTACTGTATATTATGTTGATTGCACTCTCAGAGCCTGAACTTTGGCAATGAACAAACCAATCAATCAAACTGATGTGGAATTTTCGAGAAGGACTTTTTCACTTACCTTTGCACTGATTTGTGTTTTTGTCTAGGATTGCTTTTGTAGATACAATTTTTCCATACCTAAAAACAAAAGGGGAAAAATAATATTTTACATATAAAGACATATATTTGTTTATTTTATTGTGATTTCAATTTCATTCAGTCACCTAACATGATTAAGACATAGAAGTAGATTTCACCAAGGGCAAAAACTGTGACATTAAAAGTTCAGAATGCAACCTATACAGCAGTAATGGCAAACCTTTTAGAGACCGAGTGCCCAAACTGCAACCAAAAGCCCACTTATTTATCTCAAAGTGCCAACACAGCAATTTAACCTGAACACTGAGATTTTAGTTTAGAAATAAAAACCTTGTACATTAGCATCTTTTTCCTTAAAAGAAAAACACAATAACAGAGCTTTCAATGATATAAACAACTTTTAATTGAAAAGTAAATGTTTGCATTTGGCATGCTTTTGAACTTGCGAAAGTTAAAAGAGTCAAGGCTTCTGGGTTATAGGTGTGGTGTACGTAAGATAACGCAGTGAACCCTAGACGTTTAGAGACAAGCTATGAATAGTTTTAATTCAGGCTTTGCAGATAACTCTTAGGGCTTATGAGCAGGTGGGGGGAAACCAAGTTACTGATCAGGAGGGTATTTCAGCTAACCAATAACTGAGACTCCTCCGCACAATCCTATTGAATAACACAATAGCCAAGCTAGGCACATAGAGAGATAGTGGGGAAAGAAAAGTCATTATTTCACTACCTCTCCCCCCTCCAGAAATGGGTTGCTCCCAGATCAGGGGAACTGCTAGTGGTGGTGGTCGGAGGCTCTGCCCACCAGCCTGGATTTTTCTGTGCATGCGCAGAAGCATCACATGCATGCACGAGCATGCACACAAGCAAACTGGTGATTTAAAAAAATGGAAACCCACCACTGTGTCCTCCTTCCAAAAAAAACTCAGAGGGGAAATAGAGCATTCACCTTTCTCCCAAAGCTTCCAGGGGCTTCCTGGCCTCTCCCAAGGGCTATGAGCAGTGGCATGAAGGAGGAAAGCCCAGGAATGCTCTTCCCAATTCACTGGCTAAATCAGGGGTAGTCAACCTTTTTATACCTACTGCCCACTTTTGTATCTCTGTTAGTAGTAAAATTTTCTAACCGCCCACTGGTTCCATAGTAATGGTGATTTATAAAGTAGGGAAGTAACTTTACTTTATAAAATTTATAAAGCAGAGTTACAGCAAACCCCTACCACCCACCATGAAAGCTGGAATACCCACTAGTGGGTGGTAGGGACCAGGTTGACTACCACTGGACTAAATTGTCATCGGTTTCTGCAGGAAGCCCCGTCACCGAATTGACTTGAAAGCGAAAGGGAGCTTCAGGGTGACTTTCCACATGAATCTTTTAGGCACCCCTTCCTCCTCCGCACTGATGTGATGGAAAGGACCACAGCATGTAAAAGGTATGCGCTAGAGAGGAGGGGGGAGAGCAGCATGAGAAATTCCTCAAGAAGAGGTTCCGCTTTTAAGATGAAGGACCCAAGTTTTCCTTGTAACCCTGGTTACTTGTAACTCCCTGTAACTCCCTGTAACCAAGGAGTCCGGCATTGAGAGCTCATTTTCTCTCAAAAATACTACTTAGGTCAGGGGAATGCTGTCTTGAAGTTAACCTGGAGCCAAGCCATAGAGGATCTTTATAAGTGAAAAACAGCACTTTAAATTGCACCCAGAAAGCTATTCGTGAGTCTCTGTATTCTGGATCATTTACACTTTCTAAATGGTTTTTAAAGACCGCCCTAAGCATATTAGAATGTTCCAGACAGGTTGTAATAAAAGCATGAGCCACACCAGCAAGGTCTTTTTTCTCTAGGTATACACTGAAGCTGGAGATGGACCCTGTATCATGGCCTCTACCTACTGCTCAGACAGAAACCATATATACAAAATATCTTCAAGTTACAGATTTGATTCTGTGGTAACATCCTCCATTAAAACAGCACTAGAGCTACAACATGGAAACAATAGCTCCATCTTGCTCAGGGTCTACTTTAGTTACCGTACTTTCACGACTATAAGCCGCACCGGGTTATAAGCCGCAGTATCAGTTAACGTTAATTTTTCAAACTTTTTTCATATATAAAGCGCACCGGGTTATAAGCCGCACGTTTTTTTTGCAACATTCATCCGCGCGCGCAAACAAACAAATTACCAATGAAATCGCAACATCTGCCACTCCTCGGACTCCGCACTACATGATACACCCCCCCCCGCACCGTTCGTCCAGTAAGGTCGGGGAGGCGTTGGGCAGAATTGGGAAGGAGATTTTCAAAGAAGCGCACCAAATATCTCCCGTGAACTGAATCGGCTTTAATAAAGCAATTACCTGCTCAGCTTTAGTTCCCTTTGTGAAAGTTAGAATCCGCAGCTTGAACCCGAGAAACTATTAATCCTTCTCCCATTAAGCGCTATTCCATCGGACCTCCCCATTAAAACCAATCGGAGAAGAAAGCCTGGGTGCTGGGGAGGGAAACTGCTCAGATGGTGGAAGGAACGGGAGGCAGGAACAGGCAGGAACTGAGGGGAAAGCCTGGGCGCTGGGGAGGGAAACTGCTCAGAGGGTGAAAGGAACGGGAGGCAGGAACAGGCAGGAACTGAGGGGAAAGCCTGGGCGCTGGGGAGGGAAACTGCTCAGATGGTGGAAGGAACGGGAGGCAGGAACAGGCAGGAACTGAGGGGAAAGCCTGGGTGCTGGGGAGGGAAACTGCTCAGAGGGTGGAAGGAACGGGAGGCAGGAACAGGCAGGAACTGAGGGGAAAGCCTGGGCGCTGGGGAGGGAAACTGCTCAGAGGGTGGAAGGAATGGGAGGCAGGAACTGAGGGGAAAGCCTGGGCGCTGGGGAGGGAAACTGCTCAGAGGGTGGAAGGAATGGGAGGCAGGAACTGAGGGGAAAGCCTGGGCGCTGGGGAGGGAAACTGCTCAGAGGGTGGAAGGAATGGGAGGCAGGAACTGAGGGGAAAGCCTGGGCACTGGGGAGGGAAACTGCTCAGAGGGTGGAAGGAACGGGAGGCAGGAACAGGCAGGAACTGAGGGGAAAGCCTGGGCGCTGGGGAGGGAAACTGCTCAGAGGGTGGAAGGAACGGGAGGCAGGAACAGGCAGGAACTGAGGGGAAAGCCTGGGCGCTGGGGAGGGAAACTGCTCAGAGGGTGGAAGGAACGGGAGGCAGGAACAGGCAGGAACTGAGGGGAAAGCCTGGGCGCTGGGGAGGGAAACTGCTCAGATGCTGGAAGGAACGGGAGGCAGGAACAGGCAGGAACTGAGGGGAAAGCCTGGGCGCTGGGGAGGGAAACTGCTCAGATGGTGGAAGGAACGGGAGGCAGGAACAGGCAGGAACTGAGGAGAAAGCCTGGGCGCTGGGGAGGGAAACTGCTCCATATATAAAGCGCACCGGGTTATAAGCCGCACTGCCGGTTTTTGATCAAATTTTAGGATTTTCAATGCGGCTTATAGTCGTGAAAATACGGTATTTTTGTCTCCTCCAAACCCACACAACCTCCAGACATCAAACTTCAACAGAATTTTCAGTAAGATCCAGTGTGGACATTTATATTGGGCACCTTCAGCACACTAATGATATCCATCTCCAAAACAGTGATTGATCTCTCAAGACAGTGTGTCTGTTTCTGTGCCTGTGCCTGTGCGTGCATGCGTGCGTGCGTGTGTGTGTGTGTATGTAAAAGGAAAGTTTGAGATCAGGGGTTTATTTAGCACTTGTGGATAATAGGAAAGCTTCTTAAGAATAGGGTACACTTCAGCCTCTTACAAGATTGATGGCAACATTTTCCATATAATAAGGCACCAGTCATATCATTTATTTATATATGAGATATATATCAAATAGAGATAAATATACTATTTTTAAAGAAAACTTCAAGATAACCTGTCATAGCATTTTTTATTCTATTTTGCTCCATACCAACTGTTCTGTGAATGAAAATGACTCCCCGAAGTCACCCAATGTACAATTACCACATACAGCAAATCACCATACAACACAAAGCAGGAGTCAGAATGGTTCAATGAACCCTATTTCGGTTGAATTAAAATCTATTTATAACAGTACTTAAATCAGTACTAAAGAAATTTTTAAATAAACATATAAGGATTAGCACTGTGATAAAGAAGTAGCTTTTAAACAAGGACTGAAATGCTATGAGAGAAGGAGTAAGATTCAATTTAGAGTACATTTATGCGATAAATGAGCCATAGACAAATAAAGATGTGGAATGTATACACAGTTTCTCAAAATATTCTTCCTGTAAATGGAAGTTTAGATTATTCAGAAGATTTCTTTTCAGCATTGTAAAAGGCATTTGTTAACTCCAAGTAGTGCCTCCTCTTGAAATTGCTAAGCAATCCAAATTGCTTATTCTGAAGTGCCAAAGGGAAGAACCATCTCAGTTGCCAAAATTGACTTGTCTACTTAGCTGAGCAGCTACATCTATAGGGGAAAGATATTCCAGGCTTTATCAGTCCTCTAACATGACAAAGTCTGAAATCAATTTGTTGAGTTCAATTTTATAGCTTTTTAGAGAAATAACAAAACTGTAAAACAATACTAATCCTTTGCTCCTGTTATTTTTAGTAGTTGTAAATCATCACTACCACTGAAATTAATGGGAATGAGAGTAATGGTTGAGCTTCTGAATTATAAAGCAGAATTGATTTAATTTCTGGTTTATCATTGCTAGTGTTTGAATCTCATTACTTTTAGCATGTTTTAGAATCGTTCCCTTTTATCCCTGCTCTTTCAGATAAAACAGCTTCATAAATGCACTCTGTTATGTTGCATTTAACTTCATAAAGAGCAACAAACCAATATTACTGAGCATTCTATACAGTATAAATAACACACTGTAGTAATAGGAAATATAAAACAAATATATGCTTATGTTTCAAAGAAAAAAGTAAAACTCTAAATAAATGTATTTTTCAATAAATTCTAACAGTAGTCAAAATAAATTATAATTTATCACAAACTATATCCCAGAAAACAGTGACAAATTCCATCTATACATTTCATCCATCCAACTATCTACTTAGCAACCTAGGTATTCATCCATTCCATCCATATCTGTCTTTATCATGTATTCATTTTTGGAATAAGAAAGATACCCTCAGGGTCAAACCAGCTCCTCCCTCTGAAGCCTTCAGTTCTGAGGTAACCAGCACCCAGAGATAAACAGCAATTGGAAAATTAAGTCCCTTTTTCAAACTAATTGCATTTTTCCCCCTTCTGCTGGAGTTATCACAAATAGAATGAACTACTTATATCTCAAAATATCTCACAAACTTTCATGCAAGATTGAGATTGTGGGGGGAAAATAGGAAGATGAAGTATTTGTATCCCTCCCTCAGTTTCTGAATAAAAGATAAGCTATAACTCCAACAAACAAACAATTTATTAGACAGCTTGAAGACATTTTGCTTATAAAAATGGCTGAATTGAAATAAACATTCCTACATATGAAAATAACCACCCCCACTCCCAGCACTTAGACTTTGAGGTTGGGAAGCTTTGTTTTCTTCAATGTTTTTGTTTATGGCTTTGGATGTTTTTGTCAACCTCTTGCTGCTTTTAATATGTTACCCCATGCAGTATAACTTTTGGAAGATGGATGTCCTTATAAATTATTTAAATATATTACCGTATCTATTATGATTTATTTATAATTAAGTACGTACTATTCCAAAACTTCCTAAAACTCTATTCCATTCTATTCTCCATGCACAAGCTATATTAGATAAATGGATCTACAACTGAAATGACACGCTTCCAGATGGCAGTTCCTGAGAAAAGGGGGCAAGTGTACTGAGAGCAAGGGCACTGAATTAATCTTATCAGGCAGACAGATATTACTGTCTGGAAAGGCAGTAACAACCCTCTTCAACTCTGCTAAATGTCTGGACTCTGAACCACAAAGGCTCATAAGTGTATCCAGAAAGCAACTGGTAGCTAGTATAAGTATAATCTTTATTGTCATTGTACTTAAATACAATGCAATTGGTTGAAAGCTCTCATAGTTCCTTCTTGCATACCAATTATAATGCTTCCTACATTGGGAGGCCATAGTCATAGTCATTCATGCCTTAATCATCCATCTGTTGAAATTTTATAATGTGCTAATATTGAACAGTATTCAGAAAGTGTAGCCGGTGTAGCTTTCAAAGTATAGTTGTTACATGGATGTATTAAGGCATGTCTATAACTACAAAAGTTGCTACATTCTACACCGGCTACACTTTCTGAATACTGCACATTATAAAATTTCAATAGATGGATGATTAAGGCATGAATGACTATGACTATGGCCTCCCAATGTAGGAAGCATTATAATTGGTATGCAAGAAGGAACTATGAGAGCTTCTTGGTTACTGAGGAGTGCAGAAGGACTCTCAAGTTACAATCCAATTCTAAGCAAGAAAACACAAACCTGTGCAGATCTAATGACAGTATATGTGGAATATGACAGCTTATTAAAGGTTAATAAGAAATCAAGCAGCACAAAAACAACATATAAAAACCTGAGAAGGCTGCCGGCAAGAAAAAAGAAACCACTTTGGGTGGAGAAGAAACTTCTCGACGCTTCGAGCCAGAGGAGGGGGGAAATGGAAGTCCCAGCTCATCTGACGATATTGACTATGAAGATGCTGATCGCTGGGTACATTCCCACTCTGGGCCCATGCTTATCCCAGTTGAGCTTAGAGTGCTTTCTTCTGGCACAAAAGAGAAACTTATGGCTCTTTTAGATTCTGGTTGCTCACGTTGCATGATAAGCCCTGAAATAGTTGAGAAAATGGGCTTGAAACTAAAAGCTTTGAAAATCCCTATTGCTTTTTGCCAAATAGATAGCTCTATTGCGGGGGGGGGGGCGGTCCTGCTCATTTTTCTACTGAACCCATCGAGATGTGGATAGGAACCCACCAAGAAATAATAACTTTTATTGTGGCGCCAGGGATGGACCGGCCCCTTATTTTAGGTCTCCCTTGGCTCCGTAGATGGAACCCACGCATTAACTGGAGAGATGGGTGGTTACAGATTCGGACTGCCATACCCCCTGTGGGGAAAATTGAGGCTCCAGAGTCTGATAATACTGCCCCCACACTGGCGGCCAGGGGGCAGGAGAAAATTGAGAGGGAGGAAAGAATTCCAAAGGAATATTGGGACCTCAAAGATGTTTTTAGTGAGAAATCTTCTGATAAATTACCCCCTCATAGAGCCACAGATTGCACCATTGATATTTTACCTGGAGTGAAGTTTCCAAAGCCCCAAATATATTCAATGACCCCTAGAGAGATGGAGGAAATGAGGAAATTCATTGATAAAAACTTGGAAAGGGGCTTCATTGAACCAGCAAGGCCCAAGGTAGCTGCACCAGTATTGTTCAGAGAAAAGAAAGATGGCTCCTTCAGATTATGTGTTAATTTAAAAAAAATTAAACTGCATATCTGCCCAGAACCTCTACCCTTTACCACTAATGAAGGACATGCTGGCCCAACTAGGGAAGGGGAGGATTTTCACTAAATTGGACCTACGGGAAGCGTACTATCGGGCCAGAATTAAAGAGGGAGATGAATGGAAAACTGCTTTCAACTACCCCCTTGGTTGGTTCCAATTTCGAGTAATGCCACTTGGCCTCCACAAAGGCGCAGTCTTCATGTAACTGATTAATGAGGTTTTTCATGACCATCTTTACAAAGCCTTAATGGTCTATTTAGACGATATCCTTATTTACACAGAAACACGTGAAGAACACGTGAAGCTTGTTCGCACGGTTCTGAAGAAACTCCGAGCGGCAGAATTGTATGCCAAACTGTCCAAGTGCGAATTTCATCAGGAAAGTGTTGATTACCTGGGTTATTGAATCTCCCACAAGGGGATAGAAATGGACCCCGCTAAGGTCAAGGCTGTCACCGAATGGGAGGCCCCATGTAGGAGCCAAGGTGGCGCAGTGGTTAAATGCAGCACTGCAGGCTGACTGCTAGATCAGCAGTTCAGCGGTTCAAATCTCACTGGCTCAGGGTTGACTCAGCCTTCCATCCTTCCGAGGTGGGTAAAATGAGGACCCGGATTGTTGTTGGGGACAATATGCTGACTCTGTAAACCGCTTAGAGAGGGCTGAAAGCCCTATGAAGCGGTATATAAGTCTACTGTTATATTATTATTGCTATGTACACGTAAGCAATTATAGAGGTTTGGGGGATTTGCTAACTTCTATCATCAGTTTATTCCCTCGTTCGCTAAGATAGCTCTCCCTATAACTAACCTCCTTAAATCGAAAGGAGGGGCTAAGCCCAAACCTAGCAAACCATTGGACCGGACTATGGAGCGTCAAGCTGCTTTCGAGAAGTTGAAACGTTGCAGAGGAACCAGTCCTGAAGCACCCAGACATGGACACGCCTTTTGTGGTCCAGGCTGACACAAGTGATGTGGCAGTGGGAGCGGTACTACTTCAAGCAAATAGCCAAGGTAAATTGCAACCCTGCGCTTACAACTCTCGCAAACTGACCGACACGGAAAGACATTGGGCTATTTGGGAGAAGGAGGCTTTTGCTGTTCATTGGGCTTTAACAAACTGGTGCCATTTTCTAGAGAGCGCCAAGCACCCTTTCGAGGTGTGGACTGACCATAAAAATTTGGAGGCGTTGAGAACCCCCAGAAAACTTTCTCCCAAACAGATGCGCTGGGCTCAGCATTTTAATAGATTCAATTTTACTTTGAAATAGTTTGAGTTTGAGTTTTATTTCATTTGTATGCCGCCCTTTTCCCTAAGGGGACTCAGGGCGGCTCACAACTCAAAAGGGAAGGGGGGATACAAACAGTTTAACAAGAACACAAAACTATACATAGTGCGACCTGTCCAAGAGGTAAGAGGAGAACCACCAT
Organism: Thamnophis elegans; assembly: GCF_009769535.1. Lineage (NCBI taxonomy): Eukaryota > Metazoa > Chordata > Lepidosauria > Squamata > Natricidae > Thamnophis > Thamnophis elegans. The sequence continues at coordinate 50,463,078 of NC_045558.1, read as the reverse complement.
AGAACAGTGCCTCCCACCCCGACCTCCCGCAGTCGTCGCAGAAGGATACCATGGTCGATGGTATCGAAAGCCGCAGAGAGGTCAAGGAGCACTAGGATGGAGGCATGACCTCCATCCCTGGCTCTCCAGAGATCATCGATCAATGCGACCAAAGCGGTTTCCGTGCTGTAGCCAGGCCTAAAACCCGACTGGAAGGGATCTAGATAATCGGTTTCCTCCAAGGACCGCTGGAGCTGAAAGGCTACCACCTTCTCAACAACCTTCCCCACAAAGGGGAGGTTGGAGACTGGACGATAGTTGTTTAGGATGGCTGGATCGAAAGATGGCTTCTTCAGGAGGGGTCTCACCACCGCCGCCTTTAGTGTGGGGGGAAAGACCCCCTCCCGAAGGGAGGCAGCAACGACCGCCTGGATCCAGCCCCGTGTCACCTCCCTGCTGTTAGCAACCAGCCAGGAGGGGCACGGGTCCAGTACACATGTGGAGGCACTTACAGCTCCCATGGCCTTGTCCACGTCCTCAGGGGTAACAGCTTGAAAATCAATCCAGTGATGTCCTACCAGATTATCCCCTGGTGCCTCAGCTGGTTCTGCGGAATTGGAGTCCAGGTCCGCCCGAAGTTGAGCAACTTTATCCGCGAGGAATTGGACGTAGTCCTCAGCTCTGCCTTGCAAAGGATCGCTCGTATCCCTCCTATTTAGAAGGGAACGGGTTATCCTGAACAAGGCGGCTGGGCGCGACTCAGCAGAAGCAATCAGAGAGGCAATGTATGTTGTTTTTGTCGTCCTAATTGCCCGGATGTAAGCTCTGATGCTGGATGTTAGAAGTGCTCGGTCTGACTTGGACATTTCAGGAGGGAAAAATTTTATGGCTGATGCTTTGTCCAGACTCCCACAGTACAACTGTTCAAAGCTCAGTGTTGCCCAACCTGTCATTCCCACAAAAAGCCTGGCTGCTCCTGTTGTCACCAGAAGTCAAACAACTTCTACATTAGAGGTCACAAAAGACTTTATCTCTGACCTAAAAACGGCCCTTACAGAGGATGACTGGTTCCAGCAACACATGGATGAATGCACTATAAAAGATGGATTGGCTTGGATTGGGGCAAAATTGTACGTCCCTGTGTCCATTAGGACCGTTGTACTCCAACGGGCTCATGACTCTCGCATGGCTGGACACTTTGGTTTCGTCAAGACCCTGCACCTCGTTAAGAGGCAATTTTGGTGGCCCTCATTGAAAAAAGACATTGAGGCTTATGTAGCTAGTTGTCCCATTTGTGACGTGGCGAAACACCCTCTGGGAAAGCCCCAAGGATTGCTCCAGGCGGTAGCTCGCCCAGAGGCCCCGTGGAAGGAGATCTCCATGGATTTCATTGTTGAACTTCCAGAAAGTCAAGGAAACACAGTTATCTGGGTTGTTACTGACTTATTCTCCAAGCAAGTTCATTTCATTCCTTGCTCCAGGATCCCTTCCGCTAAATCTCTCGCTAGGATGTACCTCTCGCATATATATTGCTTACATGGGGTGCCCTGCCGCATCATTTTGGATAGGGGTGTTCAGTTCACCTCCCTATTCTGGAAAGAATTCCTAAAATGGATTGGCTCCGCCCAGGGGTTAAGCTCCTCCCACCATCCTCAGACTAATGGGGCCTGTGAGAGGACTAATTCTGTGCTGGAACAATATCTACGTTATTTCATCAACTACCAGCAAGATGATTGGGTGGAATTGTTGCCTCATGCTGAAGTGGCTTACAACAATTCCGTGCACAGCAGCACTGGCTTTACCCCTTTTGGTGTGGTATATGGGCAGGAGTTTGTGCCCATTCCAGAGATTCCTTGCGAGCAGCCGCAAGTGTCTTCATTATCCGAGTGGAGTGATCCCCTTCGGGAAGTATGGCCTTTGACACTCCGCGCTCTAGATGCTGCACACCGCGCTCATAAGAAACATGCTGATAGAAACGGACTAAACCCCATGAATATAAAGTTGGTGGTCGGGTTTATTTATCCACTAAATTTCTTCAAATGACTCAGAAGTCGAAGAAGTTGGGCCCCAAATATGTTGGCCCGTTTCCAATTGTCAAGATCATCAACCCTGTCTCCGTCCGTCTCCAGTTACCTAAGCACCTCAGCCGAGTTTATCCTGTTTTTCATGTTAATCTCCTGAAACCTGAACTTACTTCTTCGTTGAGGGCTCCTCTTCTGCCTCCACCCGCCTCACTTTTGATAGAGGGTGAGCAGCATTTTGAGGTCCATGTGATTTTGGACTCTCATAAGTGAAGGAACCGTATCCAATACCTGGTGGCTTGGAAGCATTTTCCCCCATCTCATACTGAACAGGTTGACAAGTCCCATGTTCGAGCTCCTCGTCTGCTCCACAAGTTCTACTCTGCCTATCCTGACAAGCCCTGATTCTTGGATGGTCTGCTGATTTTCCTTCTTTTTTTCCCTTCCCGTATCTCTCTTCTGTGTCTTGTTGTCTGTCTGTTTGTTTGTGTTCTTTTCGTTTCTGCAGGTTTGACCACCCTTTTCTGGAGGAGGGCCGGATGTCAGCCTCTGCCTTGCTGCTGCTTCGGCTGTCATTGAAACGGGGAGGGGGGGCATGGTATTTGGGAGGGGAATCATTATGTGCTGGAGGAATATTCTAGACGCTGTCCTGATCATCTCATTGCACATGTGGAGGAAGGGAGTTTCCCGCCAAGGTTAACTGTCCAGCATTCCACCATGATGATGTTTTTTGAAGATATCTCCCACCTGACAGTTGGGTGAATTATAATTGGACTATGGACTGGGGTGCCAAGGGGAGGGGATTGACCTATATATGATATTCATTGCTTTCGCACCCAATTAACCAGACTCAGCTTTGTTTTGCTACTATTCATTTGTAATTAGTAAAAGTACACTTAATTTCAAACAAATGGAGTTGAGTGGTTTCTTTCCTGAGTATTAAATGAAGCAGCACCTGACACCTGGACCATGCATCATGAGGCTGGGAGGCAGGTGAGTGAGAGTGGAAAAGCCGCTCTTGCAACCCCCCTTTCCAGCCATGCAGAGCACCATTCACTGGCATTTGGAAGGCGCCAATTCGCGGGAAGCAGGTGGCGGCGAACAGGCACTCATGCAGCTTGGCAATACCCATAGGTCAGTGAATGGCGCTGTGTCCGGCTGCAAAGGGGGTTTGCCGGGTGGCTGCTCATGAGCGTGGTCGCTTCATGACTGTTGTGTTATGCTGCTGCGACAGCACAACACAGCCATTCGCCCATGAGGCTGTGCCTGGCTCTTTGGGAACCCGCTCACAAGAGAGCAGCTGCCTGGCAACCCCAAAACAATAAACCTTCCCCCATAATAAAGCCCAATTCATATTTTGTAGATAAAAGGAAAATAAGATATATGTGTTCAGATATATTTTACATACTTTTTTTGCATACATTATACTGTCCTTTAGTATGCCTGTTTTATGAATACACTCATATTTGCATGTATTTTCCCTATAAGAAAACATTACAAAGGTTTAAAGATCTGAGACACAATCATTGGGAGGATGTGAAATTGAATCGATAACTGAGTTGTGATAGATGCGTTGATTCTAAAGTTAGATTTTTTTCTCTTTTTTTTAATGACCTGGTAATCCCTGGCATCAGGATGGAGTTGGGTAACTGAATGGAGATCAAGTGTTTACTGGCTGGATGTGCTTCCTGGCCCCTACATAATTGCAGCAGACAATTACTCATTGCAACCAGAGGGAGAAATATCTTCTACTACCTAGGATTGAACTCATAGCCTCCTGATTGTGAGGCGAGAGCTCCATCTCTAGGCCACCACACCTCTCAATTGATTCTAAAGTTAGACAATTAGCACTGAATTTCAAACTACATAATCTTTTGCCCATTCTTAGGCTAAACAAGTATTTTGCTACTGTTTCAGTTAATTGGAAAAACCAAACAATTAAATTAATAAAATTTATTTCCTATCCGTGGCATAACCCCTTGCTCTTTTCTTCTATCAGTGGAAATTATAGTCATATTTCAAAAATGATACTCTGTACAAATCCTATAGAAGGAAGCAAACAAAATTATTCTCTGATTTTTGCCTTCTTTCCTGTTAAATAAATAGCTATTATTTTTAAATGACATTTTGAAGTAATTTTTTAAGAATTGAAGTTTTAAATTTTTTGTTTACTTCTAAATATAATATAATAATCTAAATATAATAAAATCCACATTCTGCTTTTCCAAAACAGTCCATGATATTAGAATAACTGCATGGATTTTTAAAATTCAAATGAGTACTCTATTTTACAAATAATTCAATTTTTGTATGCATATGTATATATGTATGTATGTATATATGTATGTGTGTGTGTGTGCACACACACACACACACAAATACACACACACACACACACACACACACACACACACATACCCCGAAGTGGAAATCTTCAAGGGTAATATAGAGATAAAAACGAGTTACCCATGAGGCAGTGTTAAAAATGAAGGAACAAAAAAAATGAAGCATATGTAGCAGCCCATCAGTGGTAAAAGGAGCACATTCTTACTTTGGCACTTATTAGAAAAGGATTTTTGTTTCATTTTGTTTTTTACCTACTTGGTAAAACTTAACAATTCTGGTTTCTAAGTCTACTATTTATTTATGATAGAAGAATAGCAAAACTTTGGATTTTTCAATCACTTGAAAATGTACTTATTTAAGGCAGATGTTACATTTGATAATACAGGAATCCTTATTTTGTTTGCTACTGTCATATCAATATATGAGTTTGAAATTTTTTTTGATTAAAATAACTCTCACTATTTCTTATAGCTTAAACACAATGGCACAATGGTCCATATATGTGCTGGAATTCCCTTCTTCCAATGTGCCCCGCTTTCAAAATTCATTCTCAAAAGTGGAAGTTAAATTTTATACTATGATAAATTCATAGCATTAGCTGAAAACTGTTCATGTTAGAAATTATGTTAAGACAACATTTCTAAAGAATTACTCTGCAACTTTCTGCAAAGAGAAGATATTTTTAAAAACTCTTTCTATTCCTTTCTGCCATGAATGATAAAGAGAAATATTACATTTTTCTAATATCTGCATTTAGTAAACATTAGAACAAGTACCATATGTTATGAGAAGGAAGTTCTTTATACATTTACAATATAGTTGTGTAATGGCAAAATCAGGGTCTGCCTTTCTACTTATGTAAAAGCATGAGACGATGCCTTTTCCAGAAAAGAAAGGTTTATTATTATTATTGAATGCATTCAAGAGACCAGTAGATTTCCACCTAACTGATCTGATTTTAGGTACATTTTGACAGAGGTTTTATACCTTTGAAATGGTTATTACAAATCATATAGACGTCATATAGGCGTGCACTAATACAGGTCATAACTTCTCACCTAAGTCAGCACAAAGTTATTTCGGGTAAATTACAAATATTTAAGGAAAATTACAATACATGATTCCCAAACCACAATAGGGAAGTAAAGTGAAACTAAAAGAGAAGTGAATCTTGGTTACTCATGCAGAAAAAGGAAAAGTCAGAACGCCACTCAGATATATTGCTAAAAATATGGTTAACCTATAGCTTGTTTACAAGGTGAACTTTGCCTTTTCATAAGCTGTGCTCTATGACTAAGATATTGTGGTTAACTTGCCCACCCAGTTTCCCCTACTTGCGAAAACCTGGCTTCCTGCGTTTCAAGCAGAAAAATAATATGTTCCTCATTCTTGTTCGTTAGGTGAAAGAGCATAAGCAGAGTTTTGATTTTTAAGTTTTAGAATTAGACAAGTAGCCTGATTAAGTATTGAGGGGTTCAATGGTGGACCCCATGCTGTTTCAGTTGAAGACAATACAGAAATATCTTTATTTCTCTCCATTTGCTTGGAACAAGATATCAGTTATGACATCCTGTTCTTAAACTTGAAGAAATATATTTTTGGTGTCCTAGCAGAGGTGGGCTGCTCCTGGTTCGGCCCGGTTCAGCTGAACCAGTAATGGAATTCAGGCCTGGGTTGTAAAACCAGCAGCGACCCAGGCTTGACATGGTCTAAAACCGGTTCCCTCGCCATTGCTAGGCTGCTGCCATTTTTGTTTTTAGTGACTGTGCGTGCACAGTTAACTGTAAATTGTTCTGCACATGTGCGAAGAACAATTTACATTGAACAGTGCGTGCATGGTGTTGCAAACTGATAGTAAAACTGACCTTAACCCACACCTGGTCCTAGGTATATACAAATCTCTTTATTCCCAGATAGTAGCAGGCAAAATAATTTAAGCATATATTGTGTTGCTTTTGCAAGAGTATGGGGGATAAATATGAGATAAAATATATTTTCCAAAGCCTTCACATATATCTATGATTATTTAAATTAGTTCAATATATAGAAAGTAAAATTCCACTTTGATCTAATGCAGTGGCCCCTAACTTTTCTGGCATCAAGAAGTAGTTTTGGAATAAAAACTGTCTTCTGCAGATCAGGGGAGGAGGGATATGGTTTCAGGCACAATCTAGATCCCACGCAATCACAGATGAAGCTTCACTTGCTACCCGCCACTTACACAATCTGGTTCTTAACAGGCCACAGACTGGTACTGATCTGCAGCCCAGATCGCTTCTCGGCCTTTTGGCTAAGATCAAGTGTCTGCATCCCAGGAATTGGGAGCCCCTGATCTAATGGATAACAAATAGTCATTAAAAAAAAAGTATTCCTCACATCAAGTCTATAATAATGTTTCTAAATTTATTTTTTCATAAAATTATTCAAGAAAAATAAAATCAAGGCATCTCTGTACTACATAATAGTACTCTAATCCTGCACAATTGGTGTAAGCATGTCTAAATTTGCAATTCAAAACCAGTGTGAAATTCTTAGCCTTGCGTTTGCACTGCCTAGGGTCTTCTCTGACTCTGATTGCTAAAATTAGCAGTGTAGATCACCAGCATTCTGAAAAAAGCATATAAAAGATAAACTACATTTTCTACAAAAAAAACCCCCCCAATGTTGTATTTTTAATAAAATGTTGCTGCATCACAGTTTCAAAAAAAAGAAAAACCAAGCAATGTGACTTCATCTACTTTGCCCATTAAAATTCCTAGCTCTCTCCTAAAAAAATATTAACAGTAACCTCAAGTACCAAAATATTGCCTACTTGCATTAACATGTTTGCTTCAGCATGGTTTTTTGAATTAGCCAGGGCTTAAGTTACATTAAGCAGAAAACAATTAACTATCTCACTAAGTTTATATATCATCCTTAATTTAAATTATGGAAATTCATATAACTTAATGACAAAGAACAAATCCAGCCACTGAATGCTAAAGAAAGAACTGCTTATAGGAATAGTTCCCATTTTAACTTGGAAGTACAATTAAAGCTTGGTGGGTATAAAAATGTGGAAATCAATCCACTTTAAAATAAAAATAAATTCTTATTTGGTTTTAATTTTGAAGAGACAATGACTGTGCTTCAGTTTTTGGCTCCAAAAAATTACTCTCCATAGATATTGCAGATACTATTTAAATAGCAAAAAGTTTAAGACGAGAGTGTTATTGTTGTTATTTGTCCTTCTCTTCCTTCCTGCATGACAAGAAATTCACAAGAGAATTTCTATCTAGATATCATGATCAGTTATGTTTGAACACATGAATATACCCTTGTATTTTTGTCATTTGTCATTTCTTTCCAATACAGCTTTCTAAAAAGTTGGCAACCAATGTTAACAATTACTTCTTCTCTAGAAAGGAAAAGATTATTAAGTTCAATAATATCTTTTAATACATTAAGCATTACATAGCTCTTAACATTTTGAATTTTTCCTTTAGGCTTATTAGTAGAGCAACAACAACTTCAAAGTTTCATCCTGTTGGGAGGAAAGATCACTGCATTTCATGATTAAGCAATGGATGCCCCAGGTGGAGGTATAGGCTACTATTATTTGTTCTTTGGTAGGTCATGGGGGCTTTCTGATACTGAAACTTCAACTAAAGACTTCAACCCCACCCGAATAGTATGACTGTTGTGCTTTTTAACGATGTATTGTCTTCATGTGTATAACTTGTTTTGTACTTCCCTCCCCCTGAATTGTGAGCCGCCCTGAGTCCCCTCAGGGAAAAGGGCGGCATAGAAATAAAGTTAAATCCAAATCCAAATCCAAACATTTACATTAATAATAAGGAAACAACTCAGGGCTTAATGGAGATATCCAGCAATGCTGTTATGATTGATTGGCCAGATGCCGAAAATGTGTTCAAGAAGAGGCAAAATGAAGAGGAGAATGAAAGAACAGAAATGCAAGTGTCTCCAAGAGGTCAGAGGATGCTCATTAAACCTGATGCCTTCCTCATTTTAATATGAATTTTCCTGCCACATCATAAACAAACAGCTAGTTATTGAAATTAACAAGTAGGACATTAAACGAACACACAAATATCTGTTTATGAATAAGTAAGATGGCCTTCCATCTAATGTGACTTGGCTAATTTATTTGTAAGTGTCCTCCCTTACTATAATATCTAAAGTAAATGCTAACTAAATTGGGAAGATATGAAGCTCTCTTTCTGATCACCTCAATTCTGCTAAAGACCGTATTTTCCAGAGTATAAAACGCACCCATTTCCCTCAAAAAAAGAGGCTGAAAATCTGGTACACTGAATACAGCATTTTTGGCCTCCCGAAACCCCGCCCTCTTTGCAAAAATGGCCATGCATAGCCTTTAGGAGGTTTCCAGAATGCTTCTGGGGGCTGGGGAGGGCAAAAAGGAGCGGAAAATGGGCCATTTTTGCCCCCCAGTTCCCAGGAGCACTGTACAAGTCTCCTAAAGGCTATGCTTGCCCTTTTTTTTTTTTGACAAAAAATGGGCCCATTTTCGTGAAAAACAGGCCATTTTTGGGAGGTCTGCAGACTGTAAAAACTTTTTTTTAAATTTGTCTCTTCAAAATTTTGGTGCGTCTTACACTCCAGTGTGTCTTATACTCCCAAAAATACAGTAGATTTGTTTGCCAAGGGCTCTTCTAGAAAAAAAAATGTTTCAAAGGTTAAATGTAAATGTTTAAGTTCTGCATTCCATACACATTTTCACTGTCCATGTCAATCCCTACAGACTTGAGAAATCTAAGAGCTGAAATAATTCAGCATCATTTTTTATAAATTACCATACCATCATTTACAGCTAAATATTTGGTTTGATAGATTTTATTCTGGAAAAATATTGTGTGCCTAAATTGAACTTTTAATTAACCAGCCACAATCAGGACACATAGACCAAGATCAAAAATGTTCTCCCATCTAGAGTAATTTGACAGTTTTAGACTACAAATGAATCCTTATGACCCCAAAGCTTTATTTCTGTATACCAGGGACGTGCAGTCAGGGGAGGCAGGGCCTCACCAGTGTCATGAGGGAAAGAAAAGAATAATTAAAAAGGCTAAGGTAGTTGCTGCCAGACTCCAGTCACAGTGGATGACTCTGAGTCTGCTTAGTGCTAACTGTAGAGGGATGCGAGAGAACTATGGGCCTCCTTTGCATAAGGAATTTTTCACCTTTTAACCCTTGCTCAGAGTTAAGCAAGGGTTAAAAGGCGAAAAATTCCTTATGCAAAGAGGCACATGATTCTCCCGCCTCCTGATCTGGGAGCAGCAAATCGTGTCTAAGTTGTTTTTTTATTTAATTGTTTACATTTTCATCATGACAGGCGGACAAGGGGAGAGTTGAAATCCACAGCTGGAAAAGGTATGTGGATCGGACGGAGGGAGGGGGTAATTCAAAATTATTGTAATTTAATTTGTAATTTTTTTATTGTGAGTAATTTGTGTGTGTGTGTGTCTGTGTGTGTGTGTGTTTCTTCACTCAAACAAACACTCAATTTGAGAGAGAATTTTTTTGAGAAGAGAGAGGCAGCCCTCTCCCCACCCACTGGGAGCCCCCCCTGCTCCTCTCTCCCTTTCCTCCTCTCCCCTTTCTTTGCCGGCTGCCGCCTCGCCCCCCCCCCCGCTGTATCCGACAGGCCAGGTGTCTCGCGTTTATGTCCACCATAAAAATGAGATGCCTGGCCTGTTAGACACAGCGGTAGGGTCGGAAGAGGTGGGGGGGCGAGACATCGGCACGTGGCAGCGGCAGGGATGTTCTCGCTGCTGTGTCCAACAGGCCATAAACACAAGATGCCTGGCCTGTTGGACACAGCGGTGGGGTTGAAGGAGGCAGGGGGGGTGAGGCGGCGGAGCATCGCAGCAGCAGGGGGAAGTGTGTGGCTGGGGGCGCGCATGTATGAGCGGCCTGCCTAGCCCCAAGTTTACCTTTCTTTCCCCATCCCCTGCCAAAGCCGCCCCCGAAGCCCCGAAGCGGGCGGCTGGTGCTGGCAGACATAGGGCGGCTTTTGTCCGCTTGCTTCACCGGCCGTGAACCTCACCAGCCGTCACTGCTGTATACTGATTCAGCCGTCACTGAATCATGAGGACAATGATATGGTTGAGAAACATTTTTTAAAAAATCTCTTAACTGTTTTTGTAATTTCAAGAAAAGTCCGGCTCGGTAACCAGGTGCTGAAATACATAAATATTGATATCAAGGTCACATAACACAGGCATTGGGAAGTTTATACATTTATCCTAGAATATTCACCTTTCTTTAGAAAGAAAATGAGACAAAAAGACAAAACATCTTTCTCATGTTCCAACAGAAAGAAAACATTCTTACAAAACAAAGATAGTTGTAGGTGTTCAGATCTATCTTATATTAACTTTGCTTTTTCTTTCTCTATACAGTGCAAAGTTTCACATCCCAGATGGGACTTCCCGTAATGCCTAAGGGATAGAGTTGCCTAGGGTTTTATGCTCAGTTATGAAAGTGGATTGGAAAGGGGTGGAAAGGAAGAGGGTTTAGATAATTGCTTTTTAAAATTCATATCATATCAAAATCAGCTTTTCTAGATAATTTTAATTGTTTTGTATTATTTTGTCATAAAATGGAGCATAGCAGAATTATTACAATTTGTCTATTGCTTCATTTTTTCTCTGTTATGCTACTTTAAAATGTTAAAGGTAATTTTACATTCTTTTAAACAATTTTGAATACTGAAGTGAATAGAATAGTACATACTATGCCTAGACAGAACTTGGATACTGGTTATTCTAAAAATTAGGCCTGAAACAACAATGATTCACTTTGATAATACAACTTTGATCATTAAAAGCAAGCTCATTTACTTAACAAAAGTAACATAGCTACCAAACTGATTATAATGAAATAATTTGTGTCACTTGAAATGTTTTGGACCATTTTGGGTGAACATGCATGTTTCCAATGAACAAAAGTGTTATGTTTGTCAATGCAATACTTGCGGAGGTATAGTCATATGTTTGACCCCATACCGCAGCCTTCTACAGTATGACTCTAAGGTTCACATGCACTGAAATTTGTGAATCAGTAGGGAAGGTAAGTAAATCCCACCAATGCTTCATGCCACATAAAATACACCCAATAAGGCCTAGTGTTCAGACAGTTGGTAATGTCTTATTACTCTGAGTGTTTCTCATTATTGGCAACTTTGAAATATGTGCACTTCATTTCCAGAATTCCTCAGCCAGTATTGAGGTGGCTGAGAAAGTCGAAAACTGCTCTAGAGTCTGTAAGTGTAATTCATACTCCATGTGAAAATAAGCATACAAACACATTCTTTCAACTAGCATAACGCATAACATGATTTTTCTATATGTTGTAGAACATAGTATGTAAAGAACAAAACTGAATACTATTTATCACAAAGAAGAAAACATTTGTATAGAATTTTAATTTCCAAAAACAATTTCTTATATCTTGATATTACTTTCTCGATTACTATGAATAAATAAAGAGTATTAATTGGCTGCTTTTTAAAAGTACTGGGAAAAATACAATAACTTTTAAGTAACAAGGCAATTAGCTTCTTATATAAAAATAATATTCTATAAGAAAATATATAAATTAATACTAAGTGGTATTAAATTTATATTAACTATTAATATTAAATTTAATATTAACTATTAAATTTAAAATTATTCAAAATGACTTCTTTAAATAAGATACATTAAATATATTTTTTTCACTGCAATAACTGCAATACATGAATGGACTTTATCATGCTAATTAGTCAACCATATGCTTTGTTTAAATGTGTCAGTTCAGACCAGAAACTGGCAGACAGTGAGTTATAGAAAAGCTATACAAACATACAAATACACACACACACAAATGATGTTCACAATTTTTATAAGTAGTATACTTCAATTTTAAAGTTTTTTCTTTTATTATTTATTGTAACTTTATCCATTTTTATATGATTCAAAAATTCCAAGGTTTGTTTTGCCTAATATATTCAGAAAAATTCACCATTCTGATAGATGTTTATTTCAATATGTGAATCATATTTTTTTACATAGTCAGACAAACAGAAAGGCTTACTACTTAATTAAATACACAGTTTATTACAACCCAGTGATTAAGAATAATAATTAGATAAACATAAAACTGGCAGTTAATCCAAAAGGAAACAAATCAACAGCCTAATAGCTCCAATTCCTGAACAAACAGTAAAGTTGATAGAAAAGGTTTCCCAACTCAGAGAAAAAAATAGGAAATCCTCTGCATATTAATATATATATATATATATATATATATATATATATATATATATATGTGTGTGTGTGTGTGTGTGTGTGTGTGTGTGTGTGTGTGTGTGTGCGCGCGCGCGTGCGTGTGTGCATGTGTGTGTGTGTGTGTGTGTGTGTGTGTGTGTGTGTAATTATTGTAAGGAGCCTACTATGCGAAATGTATAAGTGAATTGCTCTATTTCACCCTCTATAATGATTGACAATTGATGTTGAATATTCACCTAGTTCTCTGGAGTGTAGATAATACATGAAATATTATCAACCCACAATTTATTCTTCATTTATACTGCATTACAACCATATTCAACAATATTACCTATTGTTGAATATACAAGAAAGTGAACATTCTGCATACTTATAGAAGAAATATGTTATACAAGATTATTTTATATCTTCTCTGACATAGCCAGTTGTCACAAATGTTGCTCTCCAAAAATGCTGACCTAAAATACTGTGGTGACATACAGAAAATGTACTCCTTGACGTGATTTCTGCTGAAGTTGTATTTCTACAGCAGCATAAGTACATAGTCCATGCCCCTGGCTTATACCCAAGATGTATTTTCCCTTAAACTTTAATGAAGAAGTTATCCTGTTTCCAAATAAATTCCTTGATTAGATTCATAAAGTAATTTTCTACATCTAGGAATGGAGTAGAAATGGAGTAACATATATCACATAATCTGTTACTGGTCATTTTAAGATAACCAAACTTGAGTAATTGCTCATGGTATCGGACCTGGTTACCTGAGAGACTGCCTCCTGCCAATCACCTCCCAAAGACCTATTAGATCCCACAGACTAGGCCTCCTCCGGATTCCATCTGCCGGCCAATGTCGGCTGGCGACCCCCCGGGGGAGGGCCTTATCTGTAGCTGCTCCGGCCCTATGGAATGATCTCCCCGTTGAGATCTGGACCCTTACTACCCTTCCGGCCTTCCGCAAAGCAACTAAGACCTGGCTGTTCCGGCAGGCTGGCTGTTGAATTATCCAGCCCCATCCTATGTTATGACTGTTGCTGAATTTTAAATTGTTGTTTTTATTTTTGTACCCCCCTTCCCTTCTTACTGTTAGCCACCCTAAGTCTTCTGGGAATAGGGCGGCATACAAGCTAAATAAAACTCTAAACTCTGTTATTAAATGAATCGGTGAATCATAATCTATACATTACATCAGAAAACCAAAAATATCTAGAACTACGTGTATTTTCAACTTAAATCAATTTTCTTAGTGACCGTTCAAAGTTATAACGGCACTGAAAAAGTGAATTATGACCATTTTTCAAACTTCTCACCATTGCAGCTTCCCCCATACCACATACTTGGTAACTGATCCATATGTATGATGGATGCAGTGTCTGGGAGTAACATGATCACCTTTTACAACCTTATGAACAAAGAAGACAGAATCACTTAACAATTGTGTTACTAATTAACCAACTGCAACCGTGGCTAGAAAAGTCATAAAACTCAGCAAAACTCACTGAACAAATTTCTCACTTAGCAACATAATTTTTGGGCTCAATGGGTCGTAGGTTGAGGACTATCTGTATTAGATAGTGGCAGAACAAGTACAAACCTAAGATTAAGTACTCCCAGTCAATGAATTTTACATATTTTTAAACTATTTCTGCATCATTTGGCATATTCGATTTAAAAAGGAAAAGAAGAATATGTAATTCCTTTACAGATCTCCACTAGCTTTACAAATTTGGAGGGGATAAAAACTTCAAAAATTACTAGAAATTAAGACCTAGAACACTGCCATCAGATAAGAAAGCTGAAGAAACAACAGACAGCCTAGTAAGCTGTTGCAAGAAGATCGCATAAACTGACTACAAACATGGCATGACAAAGTACTGTAGCAACAATGTTGGAATGGAATATCTACAAGAACTACCATTTGCCTGCAAGCAATAAGTATTGGGACCACAAATCAGACAAACTACAATAAAATGAAGAAACAATAGTGCTCTGGGACTTTATTGCTACAGACTTAATTATTATTGAAATAAAGACAGAAAAGACTGAATAAGTGAAGATTGTAGTAATTGCAGATAGCGGAATGGAAGAGCGAACTGGAAAAAATAACAAAATCCAAAGATCTACAAACAGAAGTAAAACTGTGGCAAATGAAAGCATAGTAGTACAATAGTAATAGGTGCCTTGGGTGCAATCCTAAAACAAATGGAACCTCACTTGATCCTTATTGTCATTGAGGAAAATCACATTAATTAATTGCAAAAAGCAGCTTACATCATATGACACCTTTAATATCATCAAACAACAACTGCTTACCCCAGTTCCTTGGGAAGAATGGGTGGATAAAAATGTCGATCCAAACTATACATATGGCACCCAACCTTAATAAAAAATGTGTATGCTACTCTCAGCAACTCTGGGTTGCTTACAACAATCAACAATTACAAGTTCAAAATTCCGGAAACCTCATTTGATTTTTAGTTTACAATATTGGCCATTCTTACATATTACGATAAAAATTTAAATTTTAAAAGCTTAAGTCAAAGGATCATGCTCTCACATGGCTTCTGGGACATCTAAAAATCATGTAGTAATATAGCCTTTATTGTCATTGTACAACATAAATACAATAAAATTGATTGCAACGAAATGTGCAGATGTCCTTATGTAATTCTTTCAAGGCTCCAGAGACCAAGTGAGAGCAGGGCCCTTGAAACTTCCAGAGGTCTGGAGGCTCTCACGGAGCTTTGGTGCCTCAGAAAGCATGTGAAAATTCCAAATGTTACCTATACTTAAAAAAGATGCGAATCTTTTAGAATGGCAGAAGGGTATCAACAAATTTGTATGGGCAGGAAAGAAGCCGAGGGTAAAGATGAAAATAATGCAAGATGTATGCGAGAGAGGAGGCTTGAAATTACCTAACCTAAAACTATATTATGATGCAGTGGCGCTATCTGTAATTAGTGATTGGACTCATTTAACTAATGACAGAATACTGAATATCGAGGGACACAATCTGGTATATGGTTGGCATGCTTACCTGTTATTCAACAAAAAATTGGATAAGAATTTTAAAAGTCATATTTTAAGAAATGCTTTACTGTGGGGTGTGGAAAAAATACCAATATAAATTAAATGACAAGATACCCATGTGGGCAATTCCTAGACATGCAATTGAAAATATGAATATAGCACAAAAACAGGATAGAACTACCTACAGACAGCTTCTCATTTTGGAAAGGGGGGTACTACAACTAAAATCTTTAGAGGTATTAAAAGAGGAGAAGGTAGTTCAAACATGATTCCAGTATAGGCAATTACAGGCCAGGTGGAAAATAGATCAAAAAATTGGTTTTATCCAAGTTGTTTAAACAAATAAGAGATCAAAGTTTAATGCATATAAAGAGGATATATAATGTATTAATACAGATGGATTTGGAAACAGAATTAGTTAAAGATTGTATGATAAAGTGGGCTCAAAATATTGAAGAACCAATAATGTTGGATACATGGGAAAGAATATGGGTAAGAAATGTGAAATTTACACAAGCTCAAAACCTGAGAGAAAATTTTTATAAGATGTTCTATAGATGGCATTTAGATCCTAAAAAGCCGGCTTCTATGTATCCAAATGTACAGCCTAAATGTTGGAGGTGTGGGTCTCTCGATGCTACATATTTTCATATATGGTGGACTTGTCAAAAGGTTAAGGCATTTTGGATAAAAATATGGTGGATTATGCAAAATATCTTTAAAAGAATGATAAAGTATACTCCTCAGTTATTTTTACTAGGTATATGTACTGACTTTACAGTGGTAGAGACTAACTTGATTCTGCACTTAATAACGGCGGCAAGACTGTTGGTGGCACAATACTGGAAGAAGGAAGACTTGCCTACAACTCAAGAATGGACATTGAAAGTTACAAACTTAGCCGAGATGGCTAAAATATCAGCATATCTTAAAGATCATTCAAATGAGAAATATAAACGAGACTGGAAAAAATGGATTGACTATATACAAAACAAATATGGGACTAAGAAATTTCAGATAGCCTATGCTTAAGATCAGGAATGATTTAAACTGTTCAAAGTTAGTGTAGCAGGAAGAAGCTAAGATCAATGTAGAGATGTTAGTAACCTCTTTTTTTATTTCTTTTTTCTCAATATATTTTAGACTGTGTTTGTTAAAAATCTATACCGTGTATGGGCTCTGGGAAGTTGGGGGGAGGGAGGTGGGGTGTTGGGGGGAGGGGGAGGGGGGATATATACTATGTGTTAGATTTCAATGTAGTGCGACTTCACATGTATACTGTTTCTCTTTAATTTCTCTGTAAAAATAGAACAAGTTGAGTACATTGACATATATTAGAAATACACCAAGGGGAGGAGGAGTGGGATAGAAGAAAGATGGGTAGAGAGGGTGGGAGAGAGGATGGGAGGGAGGGTGATAAGGAAGGGAGGGAGTGGACTGGGAGAGAGGAGTGGTAGAGGAGGCAGGGAAGTAGGGTAGAGGGGGATGATGGAGGGAAGATAGAAAGTTGGAGGGGGGCGGAAGAAAGAGGTGTATGAAGAGTGGAAGAGGTATATTGGGTTTCTATTTTGGGGGGTATTGTTGACAAGAGGAATTGCTGTGATTATTGTTTAATGTTGTATGGCCCCGGCTATGCACAGTATATATATGAGTGTATGAAAATGAAAAATGGAAAATAAAAACATTTTAATGTTAAAAAAAAAATAACAAGAAAATTTAAAAAAAGAAAGAAAGAAAGCATGTGAAAACAGGCCACGCTTTCCATCATTTTTGGAGGTTGTAAAGCCACCCAAGAACATACTCTAGATTTTTCAGGGCTCGGGCACCGGGGGTGGACGGGGAGACACCAGCAGTGAAGTTAAGCACTTTCTAAAATTTTGACATATGACTCCAAAAAGGTTTTCTATCACTGCTCTAGGTTATTTAATGTTAGACTGTCAATAATAATCAATCAATACAAGTATCATGGAGTCAAAATAATATAATTAAGATTTACAACAACGTAACAAAATTGTTAATACTAATGCTAATAATAAACAACTTCTAACTCTGATGATGACTCTAAGACAGACCTACATGGCAAGCAGTGTTTTGAAGTTATACTAATCCTTTACTACTTAAAGGATAGACTGACTATTCAAAGTAAAGGCTACTTAATTCTATTTGAGAGTAAGTTTATGTTGGCAACTAATGACAATATGAAAATAAAATACTTGTAGATGAAAGTCTGTGTTAAAATCTTGGAGCTCATTCTGAACCATCTGGAAGTTTTGGATCAACTTCAAAGCCAGCTACACAGACTTAGTTTACTATTTGGCCAGTCTTCACTAATTCTCCTTAAGATGAACTACAGTTTAAGACTTGAATAACATTCTGAACTATAGTTAATTTAAAATGGCATTATAAGTTTCTGCTGTCCTTGTGGCTCTGGCAGACTAGTAAGAGAATATGGATATCTCTAAGATTTCACAGAGCTTATTCTCTTATTATATTGTTATGAACATTATTATGTGGCATCATATACAAATTGGACTATAAAAAGTATTACAATAATCTAATCTACTTGAGACCCAGAGAGCTTTTCCATGAATCATAAATGATAACATAAATCAATGAAGCTTTACTATAGTGGAACAATGTAGGGTTACTTTTTGTGTTTTGCATTTGGTTGTTGCCTTTATTTACCTTTTTTGCAGTAACATCCAACTTTCAGTTCATATTTATTTTTCAATTAGCAAATATTCCAAATATCCAAAATTGTTATCCCACCCAATATTGTATGTCAGCAACATGAAAATGTATGAAAAGCATTCCTTCCATGTCTTAATCCACTTCATTAATGAAAATATTTAAAAATATAATGTTCAAAAATATGATTTTCAATTATTTATCATCTCTTAAATAGCTTGCTAATTAGTATGTCATGAAATATAATGGTGTGATATATTTATTTAGCTCTTTGAAGCAGACCAATTCAGGAAAAAACCACTTTGGGAAATAGCTATATTTCTAGCAAGTTCACCTTGTAGCAAGTTAGGTAGCAAACCAATGGAATGAATGAACGAATGAACTATGACACAATCAGAAGCATTTGCCCACAGCCTCAACAACTTCACTGCGCTACTCTTTCACCCCCAAATTGCTACCTCTAGTTTCATTGGTTACTTTTGCTGTCATTTATTCATTCATGCATTACATTTGTGAACCACCTATCACCTCCACTTTTCAAATTGTTTAGAGTTGTGTTCTTAATGTCTTCTGTGTTAGTAACTTTCATCCATTTTGAGCTCCTTTTCTGATTAGTTTTATTGCCATAATAGATATTATTGTTTTCAATTGATTGAGTATTTTAAAGTCCAGGTGCTGTTTAAATGTTTTATTTTTCCTTAAAATGAAAACACCAGGTGTGGTTTCCCTTGTATTTATGCTACTTCCATTTATCAACTAACAGTTATGTAATTTTAGCACTAATACTATTAGATTTTTTCTTGCCTTTTTAATATATATTTAGTATTTATTAGTATATGAGAATCAGTTTGATGTAGTGATGAAGACATTATGCTAGAAACCAGGAGACCATAAGTCTCACTCCCTAAGTTTTAGTCCCACTCTAGGCACAAAGCCAGCTGAGTGATCTTGGGCATGCCACTCTTTTCAGTGTTAGGAAGGAAGCAATGGCAACACTGATGAAAAAACTTGCCAAAAAATCTGCATGGTATTGACAGAGCAAGTTCTCAGAATCAGATACAACTCTAAATAATAATAAAAAAAGATTAGAATATATGATTGTCTTGTACTTTTCTATACTTTCTGAAGAAAAAAGTTGTCTACAAGACAAGTAAGGAATGTCCTGGAAAGACCATGCTTTGCAGGTCAGGATAATTTTACAGTATTTCCAAATATGTTCATTTTGTTTTTGAACAAACAAAAATACTTCTTTCAAGGGTGAGCACCAGAAAACAACAGTATTATTTCTTCACATAGCATTTGATTGTGATTTTTTTTCCCCTCTGGACAAATATGGCAATAAAATCTTGCTGTTCTACTTATTTCAACTCAAAAGCTGCCAAGATCATTTGCATTTTGGGCAAACTAATATTTTTAACAAATTACTCTTTCCATCACAACTGAATCTCTGGAACAAAATATATATTTTAATTTCTCTATTTCAGTCATAGGAGTTGTTTTACCAGGTCTTCATTACACCCATTAAATAGTATTTGCTTTTCTTTAATATAAATTCAAGCATATCATGTTTATTTCCTCCATTCTAAACATTAGTGTAAGAACAATGTAGACCAAAAATCTTATTTTTCTGTGAGATTTTTAAAAAGCACCTTTTCAACCACACTTCAGTTTAATAGGTCTCATCCTGCTATTTTAATGAACCTATAAATTAGGATGTTTTTAAAAAATCTTTTAAGTTTTCTAAAGAAAAAATAATAATACAGATAAGTTAAATATAAAACAGGCATGTTAACCTTAATGCACTTATTTGGTAGTTAAAATTATCTCAGGTACTATCTCCCAGAATACCCATCATCTGTAACGGGGAAAACTAAAGGCAGTAAACAGCCAGGAAGAAGACCATTGTGTTTTGTTTGGGATATAGAGTGTGTGTTTGTGTGTTTATTTTTGTGTGTGTGTGTGTACACAATTTTTTTAACCTAAAACTTCCATGTACTTCAGCTCAAATCTCTTTAGAGGCATTTTTTTCAAATCCAAAAGTATACCACAAAACATCACACATTTCCAGAAACATTTTTGTTATTTACTAGGTAACCACTGAGAACTTACTTGTTTTCTTATACTTTTATTCATTCCATCTGACAAATTATTTGACAAGATTACTTTAAGTTTATAAAAAGTTTGTTGGTGTCGATCCATTTGTCAAAAATGTCTGGCACTGTGTGTAAGTGTCACTAATATTACAGCTGACTATTTTCTATTCCAAATAAAATAGCAGCAAAATAAAATAAGTAAATAAAAATAAATGAGAATTAAAAGTATTTAAAGTATTAGATAATCAGGACATTTACTGAACATGAAGCTGGAATTTCTTCTATTGTCTAGAATCACAGGTCAATGAAAACCAATTAAAATTCTATTGTTTCTTATAGTTCATAACATATGAATATACTATATATTCATAGAACATATAACTATATAACAGAAAAGGCTTGG
This sequence comes from Thamnophis elegans, assembly GCF_009769535.1. NCBI lineage: Eukaryota > Metazoa > Chordata > Lepidosauria > Squamata > Natricidae > Thamnophis > Thamnophis elegans. The sequence continues at coordinate 50,442,230 of NC_045558.1, read as the reverse complement.
AAACAGAAATATTGCCTACTATATCTTTTTAAAAATTTATCATCCTCTCCATCACCACTTACCAGTTTCTATGATCATTTTCAGATGATTGATATAACAGTATTTCTTTATTTTATTAAATTTAAAATAAGTAGTAATTCTTCCCAAGAATTAGATTAGAAGTTGAAACTAAATTCTAAGAAGCTTTCAAAACTCAATGTCAAGAATGTAGCCATAACATAACAAAGAGGTTTCATACTGACATATATTTCACTTTCTTTCCCCCTTTTTCAAGCTACATTTTCAAGGGTGGTTGTATATTATATTTATTATTTTGATCAAGGGCCATGTCAGGAATTATCAACAAGTAGCATGTAATGGCAGGGCTGTAGGAAAAGGCGTCCATAAGAACCCATATCTTGGGTATTGAGTCCAGCATTTATGGATACTACACTTTGAGAAAAATTCAAAAAACACATTTAGAGAAGTTCAACAAGCTTGATTAGAGTACTTGTGAAGAGAGATTGAAAAAGTTGGGCATATTTTGGAAGAGAACACTGAGAAGAGATATGACAGCATTCTTTAAGTACAGTACTAGAAAAAGTATCACAAGCGAAAAAAATCATGACTTTTTCCCATCATTCCAGAAAACAGAGTGTAGAATGATAGATTTAAATTACCATAAGACAGATTTCAATTAAATATTAGAATTCTCTACCCAGGTGCATAGTAGGCTTCACTTAATTTGATCTATTCAAGGAGAGGCTAGACATCCATCAGTCAGAAATGCCTTAATTTGATTGCAACATTGAGCAGGAATTGAATTGATGACCTGAGTGGTATTTCCATTTCTATGATTTTAAATGGGTGTTTCACTCATTTGTTTTCGTTTTGACATCCTTCTCTTGACCAAATAGCAGGCTTCGGGGAAAGAAAGAGATAGTTCAAATTGGCTCTTGAATTCAGAGAGTTTCTGAACTGAAGCTGAGGAGCCATGAAATTAGATTGAGAGCCGTAGGCTGCCAACCCTGTTCTAGATCTATATCACACTTGGGAGACAAGAATGAGTGGATACAAGGAAGCTTCTTCAGCTGGAAGAAATGGAAAAACTACAAGAAAAAATGTTTTGCTTTCACACATTATTTTAAGGATACAGCTTTAATAATATTGGGCAATTCTTGTTAGAAATGTTTTTTTGAATAGTTACTTAGCAACTTACAGGAACTTAAATAAAATGCTAAGGAAGCTTAACACTGTTCACAGAAAATCAAGTATTTTAAAGTTGAACAACAAATCACTAAGGGCCATGAAATTCATTGACTATCATTTGCATTCCATAAGCAACAAGTTACCGTATATACTCGAGTATAGGCCGACCCGAATATAAGCCGAGGCACCTAATTTTACCACAAAAAAACTGGAAAAGTTATTGACTCGAGTATAAGCCTAGGGTGGGAAATGCAGCAGCTACCGGTAAATTTCAAAAATAAAAATAGATACCAATAATGTTTTTGAATATTTATTTCAAAGAAAAACAGTAAACTAGCGGTGTATTCAATGAAATACTTCACTCACCTCATGATGCTGATGTCCCGCTGTGATGATGATGTCCCGTGTAGCCGCGGGAGCGATGTCCCGCCTCCTATGACACACGGCACAGTGATTCCTATCATTGGATCACTGTACCAGAGGAGGTGGGACATCGCTATGTGGCTGCTTGCCATAACAAGGAGGAGGTGGGACATCGTTGCAGAGCGGCAGGAGGGGGAGGAAGGGGAATCGTAAGACAGCCCTGCATTACATTAGAACGTGAGGAGGGGGGATGGTGCGGTGCGTGCTGCGCGGCAAACTGACACAGAGGGAGGGGAAACTCACAGGGGCACTGGGCCATTCACGAGTGTCACCCAGCGGCATGGCCCCGCCCCTTTTTCTCCTCCATTTCGGGCAAATTTTTCACTGACTCGAGTATAAGCTGAGGCGGCTTTTTTCAGCCCAAAAAGTGGGCTGAAAAACTAGGCTTATACTCGAGTATATACAGTACTCAACAAAAACCTATATAGAAATATCTTGCTATATACTAATGTTCTTATCAGGAGTAAATTAATCTTAGACTTGCAAATCTAAATGTTTCTGTTAGTATAAGTAACTGCATTTTTACACTTGTTGCACATTTGGCCACACAGTCTCCAAATATTCTCTGATTGGTACAAGTGAAAAGCATCCTTTTGAGTTGCATTGTAAATCTGCAAGGTTAAGCTGAACAATATCAAGTTCAAATTCATACAGAAGCCCATATATATAAGTGTTGTCTAGAGGTTATGCTCAGAACATACCGGGAGACATAGGTTTGGAGGAGAAGGGAGGCAAACTTACAACATATTCCTCTATAGGTTTCTTATAACTACTTCCAAAAAGAAATAATTACTTCTTCACACAATGCATTTTTACCAACAATTTCATGTCTATCTTTGGTTATATGATTATTCTAAATGCAGATGACAAAGCAAGACTATGGCTTCAAAACTTAATGAGATCTTTCTGAGTAATCTGGATGATCCAGATAACACACAAATAATCATTTCCCAGCGAACAGGCATTTATCAATCCCCTTGCAGCCAAATTGCCTCTATAAGGAAATACGAACCACTATTCTCCGAAGGCTAAAAGCAATACGTCTTACAGATGTAATGCTGTGCTATCACACTTTGTATCAACATTGATTCCAAGAAAGAGCTCAAAATATATTTAATTAACAAATTTTCCAAGTATTTGTATTAATAAATAAATACATACATACATACATACATACATACATACATACATACATACATGCATATATACATACATACATTGCAAACATGGCTATTGGCATACTTAAAACAGTAAATAAAATTTTTCTGACCCTATGTATGATGACAAATAGCATAGTACTATTCTGTGTTATATATAACAGGGTGTTCTGACCACCACCACCACCCGGCCTGTGAATGTACGAGAACACAGGCTTGGCTGTTTGCCACTATTCAATTACTGAGATAACGAATCCTTTGGCTGAGGGCTCAGGCAACTCACGTTCAATACAGTAGCTCTGTGTAACCCAGATAATCCAAACAAAGCAATCCAGAGAGTCCAAATGAAAAGACACGGCTAGAATACACAGATAGATTTTATTCACTAGTAATTCGAACAGTTGTTTCCTGCAAATGTCCCCTCCCAACGCCTCACCTATAATCTCTTGGGAGGGGCCAATCAACAACCACCTGGGCTTAATCATCTTCTGTGAGACTGCCTTTGGAGTTGCTGCTTCCGTTTCTCAGCCGTTCTCAATCTAGCATCAGGGACAAACTGCCTTTGATCTTCCCCACTGCTCCATGCCTCAGGCGCCTCCTGGTGGCCAACCAGCCTCTCTGATCCCTGCTCTGAGTCTGAACCCTGCACAGGATCCTCCACATCTTCCATGGCAGACTCATATGGTTCCTCACTATCCGAGTCCATCAGCAGCTCCACTGGATCCTGCTGAGCCACAACAACAGAGTATGTTGATAAAAGTTTTTTAATATATCAATATTTCTCATATGGGTAATCCTTGACTTATCAAACCTTTCAGATCTACAACGAGCTAATTATTACTGTTTTTGAAGTTACACCCCCCCACAGTCACATGATCATATTTTGGGCAATTGGCATCTGGCTTACCTTTAGGGCCATCATGCAGTCACATGGCTGCAATTTGCAATGTTGTTTTCTGGTATTTATTTTCAGTTTCCAGCAAAAAAAAACCATCCATCAGGGAAAATGGATTTGCTTAACAATCATGGCCTTTGTTTTAATTGCCTTACAAAATATTGAGTCTAGTAACATGATGCCTCGACTTATAACTGCGATGACTTACAACCATAATTCTGGCTGAATTATGGTTGTATATTGAGGACTACCTGTATTCAATACACAACTGTTAAAATGGATTAAAATCACAGAAGGAAAATATCCAAGTCCTTAAATAGGACTGGGATGGGTCTTCTCATCTTCTACATCCCATCTTGCCATTTAAGCCTATAACAGTCTGGGCAAGAAGTCTACAACAAGAAGACACGTACTGCAAAATCTCCTTCAGACTACCCTGCTCCAATATGGGAAAAGCAAGAGAGTGCAAAGGAAAGAACAGGACTTCTGGTCATGCTTCCCTTAAAAAATGACAATTGCAATTAAGTGACAGCATTAAAAAAGAACAGAAAACAGAATAAAACAACTATCCTATCTTTCTCCCTAACACAGAATAATGTACCCTAATAACATACAATTATGCATATTCCTTGTGGGCTTGAACTGAAGGTTAAGGAAACCTAAAGGGACAAAATAAACATTAGATTTTAAAACCAAGAATTCATGGAAGAGATCCTAGGCAACCAAATAAATGTATAAAGTTACTGCTAATCAAAAGAGAAATATGGAAACATATCACAAAGCCTAAGGCAAGGAAGAACTGTAGAATGTTGACAGGAGGATATAACGAGCCAAAAAATTTCTGGCCTATAATTGTAATTGGTGACAGTGGTACTCCGCAGAATTGGTAGTATTTTTTTTAAATTATAAACAGAGCTAAAACAAAAAAAATAAAAGACTTTGTGAAGTCCATGCCTTCTTACTGTAGCAATTGCTGATAGATAGTATATATAATTTATCTATCTGAGAGGCTTTTTAATAATAATTTGGCAAATACAGTCATAAAGAGAAATGAACAACTTCCAAAATCCAAGGACCCCCCAGTAAGAAAAGCATATAAATATGTGATATATGTCCAGTGCATGTTTAGTCTATATATGTTCTCCTTTTGTGTTACAGATTTCCCAAGGCAAAACTATTTCCCCAGCATCAGACAAAGTGAGATTTAACACGTCAGACCATTCTTGTTTGGGAAATTCTGAAGTAGCTGAAAAGAAAGAATGGGAGAGAAATGCCAAACCCGAATGAACCCATCAGTCCTGAGCAGTTGAATTGAACATTAATTAAATTAATGTTCAATTAAACATTACCAACTCATGATGACAAGAATACTATTAACAGAACATTGAAGCCAAGAGACATATGCAGAAATAAAAGACTAATATATTTCACTTCTTTAATTGTACTCCAAAAAGACGATTCAAAGCAACATTTATCCAGATATTTGATTTTGATACAGTTTGCTAATTTGGAAGGGTTACGATTTTCAAGGGACAAGGGCATTAGATCTCACCCAAAAAGTTCCTCCTGTAATAGCTATGTTGGGATACATGTCTGTTGTCTTTTCCACTGCAGAAAATTTCTCCAGCAACCACTAGTACATACCTTTCCCAGCATCAAGTAAACATTTTAACATTTTTTCAAAGAGTCTGCATATTTATTATGTTTTTTGTCCAGCAGAGATTATCAGGAAGTCTCTATCACCCTCAAGACCAGATGCAAGTTTTTATCAGATGTTATCCAAAGGCAAGCCACACAATTAATTACTTCATCTGTAGATAAATAAAATTTCCAATGCAAGTTCCAAAGTTGTTGGGGACCATCTGTCCTTACACATGTGATTCCCAGTGGGAAGACAGAACAAATAATTTTACTTACGGCTGGCACAGTTTAATTAGGTCCTGGTCAGTGGTGCCGGGAGGAAGGCCTCGGATGTACAGGTTGGTTTTACTCAACTGTTCACCGCTGCTGTTGTTGCTATTGTTGTTGCTACTGTTAGTGCTGGGGCTGGGAGGAGCCATGGGATGGGGAGCTGGTGCATAGGAATGCTGAAAACAAGAGAGAAGAATATTGGAAAAAAGATACAATCAGTTTTCTCCTGAAAATCTGACATGCAAAGATAGCAATTAAATTGGGTGCAATTTAAAAAAATATACATTGAATTAAGCACAATTAATAAGTATGCTGCTTATTAACCTATCCTTTCCACAGACACATATAACAAAATTATGATTTGCTGGTAGTTATGGCAGGGGTTCTTGAGTTTATATCCAAGTCTTTCAAATGATACATTTAGTGCAGGGGCCCAAGACATTGTACAATCTATCCAAAGTAAAGAAATGACTTTATCCCACAACTTAGACCCAAAATTTATATTGTTAAGCAAGATAGTTGTTAAGTGAATTTTGTCCATTTTACAACCTTTCTTATCATAGTTGGTAAATGAACCACTGCAGTTGTTAAGTTAGTAACGCAGTTGTTAAGAAAATTTGGCCTCCTCATTGGCTTTACTTGTCAGAAGGTCACAAAAAATGATCACATGATCCTGGAACACTGCAACCATCATAAACACGGTGTCAACTGTCTGAATTTTGACATGTGATAGGGATGCTGCAACAATCATAGGTCTGAAAAATGATCCTAAGTAACTTTTTTCAATGCTGTTGTACCCAAATGAATTGTTGAAAATCAAGGACTACCTGTATATTACATTTTCATCAGACTACAAAATAATATGTTGATATGATCTTGATTGTAATTTAAATGGCTGCATATATACTTGTATCTGGTTAAAAAAAAGGCTCAAGTTATGTTCTAGTCCTAGTTCATGTTCTGGTATTAATCTATAAAATCTTTCAAGGTGTAGAACCACAATTTCTGAAGAAGGGTAAAGGGAATGGCCTTAGATGATAGGAGAAAAAGGCGACAAGCAGAGATCTGAAGAATCTAATTTGATAAAAACACCTCAGAGACGTTCCTCCCTAACTCACAGGAAGATAAAATAAGTAGGAGAACAGCACATTTAAACTTGCAAGATACTGTTACCATAAATGTTCCAATAAAAGTGGTTTTCAGTCTATATAATATTACTTTCTTGGTCTGGTCTTTCTTACAAAACTAATATAGCATGTTGGCAGAAATACTTCTTTCTGCATGTTTCTATTTATACCATATAGTTTTTTAGGTAGCCTGCTTCCATCCTTTAGTACAGTGGAAAAATTCCAAGAGTTAGTCTTTTTAATAATAGTCCCTTGATTTTAGAATGACCATCCCAGAGAAAAAAGTCTGATTTTTCCATAGTACTTTTTGTTTTTTACTCCAGGCATTTACATTTTTCTAGGCTTTTAAAGAATAGGTTAATTTACAATCTAAGGTTCCTTTCTGCTAGTTTTATTTTATTTTATTGTTTACTATTTAAATATCACACAACTCAAATTTCAAATCATGCCTTCTATCTGCAAAATTCTTCTATTTCTCAAAAGCATCCAGTCTTTCACCCATATTAAACACAATCTAAAAAATATAATTTCAAATCAGGTAAACATAATCCTCTTTCTTTTGCATCTTGTAACTTCTAACATTTAACTAGTGCACAAATTTAGATATATCTTTTTGCCATTGTTTAATTGGTATATTAGCTGTCAAAATAGATATCTCTTAAACAAAAATAGCATCTTGGGTTAAGTATTCCTTTTAATCACAAAAATTCAGCCCAAAAATAATAATAGCAATTTTTCCTGTCTTCACATATCCTTTTTAATTTTATTCTGTATCTTCAGTAATTACTTTGAAACAAGATAAAATCCCTGTTTGTCATACTAATACCTACTTGTCAATCTAAAAAAAAAAATTCAGCAATTCTGTTTGATCTTGTACTTTCATATTTTTTGTGTTAACATCTTTGATTAAACTTGAAACCTGAAAGTGCATCATTTTTTTAGTTTCCCCATTAATACTTCACTTCTCTTGAATGGGTCTTCCAAAAGCTGCACCAAATCATCTGCACACATTCTTAACTTGTCTCTTTTTAAGTGTTTATTCTCAAATAATTTCATTTTGTTTTACATATCTATTCAAAATTTCCAAAACCAAAATATACAGAAGAGTGGATAAAGGGCAGAACTGTATTGTTCCTTTTTATCATGTAGTTTAGTTATATCTCTATTAACAGTAAGATTTCAAGTAACAATAAGATTTCAAGTAGTATATCAATAGTCATCTGTTGTGACTCAGCAGACTCATCTGTTGTGACTCACTAGGCCCTGCCGAATAAAGTAGAAAACTCTGACCCTGCGAACTCACTTCCACCTCGGACTGTTCTACCCGTTGCATCCTGCACTGCCATTTGTCATCCCGTGAGCAAGCAGTCTCTGATGCGGGATGCGCAGCGGGGTGACGACTGGGTGGAGCGATGAAAGGCGGAAGTGGGGCCGGCATCCCCTAGGACTTTGGAAGGGGATCTTGTGAAGTGTCGGGGCCGACTCTATGTTCCCGCAGGGCACATCCGTCGACGGGTGCTCTCACAGATTCATTGCGCGTCTGCATCAAGACATTGGGAGTTTGTTCGGATGTTGCGTCTGGCCTCCCATCAATTTTGGTGGCCCCATCTGAAAAATGACATGCGGAGGTGCGTGAAGTCATGTGCCCAGTGCCAATGGGCCAGGTCTGCAAGGAGAACTCCGCCAAGATTCCAGCCATTGTCGACTCCGGTCCCCGCAGCACTGGACTTTGTTTCGAGGTTCCCGGTGGGGTACCAGTGTCTTGGACCGTGTTCGGTGGAGGCCATCACCAACCCTTCTGGGCCGCACCCCAATGGTCGGAACCGGGGAAAGGGCTCTGTGGGAGGGGATTGTGTGGTCACTCGACAGGAGTCGGGGAAGCTGCCGCCGGACTCCGATGGTGATGGGTCATGTGAGTTGGCCTTGGAGGAGGTGGAGGACCCTGGACAGGATGTTAGGGCTTGGCCAGAGCTGTTAGAGCGGCCGCCAGCCTCCGACAGTAAGGGGGCTGGTTGGTCAGTCTTGCAGAGGGTGGAGGACCCTGGACAGGGTGTTAAGGCTCGGCCGAAGCTGGTAGAGCTGCCATCAACTTCTGACAGTATGGGGGCTGGTGGGTCGGCCTTGCAGAGGGTGGAGGACCCTGGACAGGGTGTTAACGCTCGGCCGAAGCTGGTAGAGCTGCCATCAACCTCCGACGGTAGGGGGGCTGGTAGGTTGGCCTTGCAGAGGGTGAAGGACCCTGGACGGGGTGTCGACGCCCGTGAAGGGTGGCAGGAAACATGGTGGCCACCGGATACCTAAGGAGTTCCGATTAGAGGGGACTATTCCTGAAGAGGTTTGGGACTCATGAAAAAGGCACCACAGGAAATGGGTGCGGGTCATCTTGTGGACATCTCATTCCGACCGCATCCAGACCATCGGAACCCGGGGAAAGGGCCCTGCGGTGGGGGATAGTGTTGTGATTCAGCAGACGTCTTCTGTGAGTCTTTTCGGGATGCAAGATTAACACTGCAGCTGGGGCTCGTTAGTGGCGTGTTCTGGGGATAAAAGGACGGATGGTGCCACACTCTGGTTGCAGGAGTCAATGTTCCTTCGTTCATTCATGTATTGATTGATCATCGGTCGTGGTTTGTTTGAAAGCACTTGGAGAAGTGATTTGCTTTCTGTAACCCTGATTCAAGGAGGCACTTGGAGAAGTGCATTGCTTTGTAAGAGTTTTTGTTTTGTATTCTGTTATCTTTTTGAAAGAGCCTTTATTTCTGTTTATTTTTGGGCTCGCAGCCAGTCTGAGCCGAGAACTGATAAAGAGAGTTCCTTTTAAGTTTGTTTGCCTGTCGTCTGTTAACGAGAGGAGAAGGGGGGGACAGAACAGTCATCATTCAATTTCTTTTAAACTTCTGTAGAGTATTTTGAATTCTATTCATGAAAATTATAATATATATTCTATGAAGCAAAATGTCTCATCCTATATGAAGCAGGTTGTGGAAAACTGTTTTTTACTATTAGTTCTATGGGCATGGCTTGGTGGTCATGCGACTGAGTGGGTGTTGTCAACTCAATGTCATTCACATCAAGGGGTACCTCGCCTGGCCCTGCCCCTCCCAGCCATTCCTTGCCACACTCAGCCTCAACATATCTATAGTTCTGTAAAAATGTTGTTCACCTTTTTTCAACTTTATTATCTACATACTATAGATGTACTTTCATGGACCACTGAAATGAAGAAATGGTTCACATTTTGCCCAAAAGTGTGATAGACAACAAGCTTTTAAGGGGCTGCCACAAAGAAAGGGGGCAGCAGAAGGCAGAACAAGAAGCAATAGATGGAAACTGAACAAAGAGAGAAGCAATTTAAAACTAAGGAGAAATTTCCTGACAATGAGAACGATCGCATAGATTAGGCCTCCTCCGAATTCCATCATCTAGCCAGTGTAGACTGGCAACTACCCAGAGGAGAGCCTTCTCGGTGGCTGCTCCGACCCTCTGGAACGAACTCCCCGTGGAGATTCGGACCCTCACCACCCTCCAGTCCTTCCGCGCCGCCCTAAAGATCTGGCTGTCCCGGCTGGCCTGGGGTTAAGATTCTAACCCCACTCGAATTGTGTGACTGTTGCGTTTTTTAATAATGATGTATTGTCTGTATGTTAGAAATTGTTTGTCCTCCCCCCCCCTTTTTTTGAACTGTGAGCCGCCCTGAGTCCCCCCAGGGAAAAGGGCGGCATACAAATAAAGGGAAATACAAATACAAATACAATTAACCAGTGGAACTGCTTGTCTAGAGGTTCTGGGTACTCCATCACTGAAGGTTTTCAAAAAGAGACTGGACAACCTTTCCCTGCCTGGCTGCCTGCCCCCCCCCCCTCTCTCACACACACACAGAGAAGTTGGATTGGATATCTCTCTCCCACCCTCCTTGCTTTAGACTTAGGAAGTCCGCCAGTACAGTCCGAGATTTGTGGCACCGGACAGGTCGGTGCGCAAGTCCTGCCTCAGTTTCCATGTGTGGCAGCCACCGGGGAACCAGTTCGGGGACATAGACAGCCTGGATCGCTGCTGGTTCTGCGACCCAGGCCAGCATACTACTACTGGTTCTGTTAAACCGGGCCGAACCAGTAGGAAGCCACTTCTCCACCTTATCCTCAAAAAACCAGAAGGACATATATTAATTATAAATTTATAAAGGGCTCCTGTTTCTATCTGATGTTGTTAAGCCACTTTAAACAATCAATAAAACGAACAATTGATACTGCATGACCCATATTATCTTAGAAGCAACTCCTGCCACCACACTTTAAAAGACTCAAAAATAATGCATTCAATTTCCGTTATTTTCTATTTTTACAAACCATATAATTCTTTTTTAAGATAATTTGTTCTACTATAATATATGTTGCATATAAGAAATATGTAATATATTTCTTCTCAAGGCAGTATAGAAAGATTTGATATCATTACCATATACTCCAAAATAACTAGTGTTTTTGCTATTCTAGGCATCTGATCCACTTAGCTGTAGGGTTCATTCACTTTTTATCTCAATGCATCAGAGATTCAGACAGACACACGGTTATTGTCAATCCTGATGCTGATTAGGACTAAGAGGAAATGATTGGCCCAAGGTCACTCAGATAGCTGCTATAACTAAGAAGTATTAGAACTGGAGTGTCTCTACTCTTAATTCAGTACCTAAACCACTATATCACATTGGCTCTTAACTTTTTTTCCAGAAAATCAAGACAGATTATATGTTCAATTCTTAGTCTTCACTATTAAGAAAAAATAAATAAAATGAAATATTTTTCAAATTAATATGAGTGATTCTTTAATTCAGTTCATTTAATGAATAATAGTTGCTTTCATCTTTAAGTAAAATATATATGCACACTCAAAGCACTTGATGCTTAAAGATAAGGAAAATATAGTGATAGGTTTTTATTTGCCTACAGTTGATATTATACTTTTTCATTAGTATTTCTAAAATAAAAAAGCAAATAATTAGAAATAATGATACATTTTTATTTTTCTTATATAATATGAATGTTTATCAGTGCCGAAAAAATGTCAACTCTGATGCAAAAATAATATAGTGTGCTGCAATTGCAAGCAAAAGCTGCACTGTTTCCCTCCATATTTCATTACAGTTGTTATGTAAGACTCTGATTTAAAACATTTATCTTTTTGGCATATTACATTTTTTCCATTCACATTCATCTCTGAATGACAATCGTGGTTCCAACATATGAAAAAATATTGTAAATATATTCTAAACAATAGTAAAGTGACTTTGAGTACTGAGGATCAGTATCCATACATCAGAACTTTTACATTTACTCATATTCATAAATATTTATGTCCACACAATCTTATTACAAGCTGATTCTTACATAAAACTGTATGTATAATACTGAGCAAGAAAAGCAGGATCTGTTCAGTTCGCATCCAGAGAACTGCAAAATTACAAAATAATATTTGGTCTAAAATCCATTACCAAACTCTGAGATTTTGAAATTTCTCAAAATATTATGATATATGTTGATCTCTTCCAAAAATACATTTGTAATGACCATTGGCTTACCTGAATGGTCATTCTCTAGGCACCGCAGAAGTGTCTAAGCATGGGTTAACTTCAGCTTGCTGCTCAAGGACTGAGTTCAAAGTTTGTGTAGCCAAACTTTGATCCATTTAGAGGATCCATTTAAAAAATGAAGGGATTAGACTATAAAGATGCTGTAAATAATAAAGTTTATGTCCATGGAGATGATAAATCACGCATCCGTGGTGACTCCAGGGCGGAGTTGGGCATTGCAGCAGCGGTGTTTTCCTTGAAGAGGCCAGCACCAGAGTCCTGGGATTCAGAAGCCTCCTTACTGCCTTGATCTGTGGATTCCTTATTAGGCTGTCCTGGGAGACCCATTTGAGTGGAAGAAGCTCTGGCTTTGGTGAGGATGGCTTTGAACATTGATAGAAGGTGGGTGGATCAGGAGCAGGATTTTCATCCTCAGACAAATCCGGGCCCCTTCTTCTGTTTCGCTTATGGCCGAGGAGGCCGGAGAGGATGACCTCCCTGCCAGTCCTTAGAACCTAAAGCCTGCATTCCGGCTTGGATCGTGCCTAGTGGTGTAGGCTGTGGCCTAGCTGTCTCATTCCTTCAGCAATGTCCTGAGATATCGCGTTAGTGATGATCTCTCGCATCTCATTGGACATATTGTGGCCCTGGTCTTCGGCTGGCCAACGGCTCTTGGACCTAGGTGCAAGGGAGGAAAACTCTTCCTCATCAATGAGGGAACTGGCTTCCTGCACTGAATCTCCCCCTAGGGAAGGACCTGGGGACTCAGGGATGCCCTGGATGAGTCAGAGGAAAAATCAAAGTCACTTTCCTCTGCTAGAGATGGTGAAATCTATCTATGGAGAGGAGGCAAAGGGGCCCAGTGGGAACCTCTGCAGGAGGCTGTGCAAGTCTTTGGACCTTTTGGATTTGCTTCTCTATAGCTTTCTGGCTTCTCTATGCTAGCTTCTGAGAGGCCTTGGACATCCCCTTAGGTTTGGGCTGTTTGTCCTTGGGTAGGAGCCCCTTAGCCACCCCCTTGCCATCAGGCCCTGGCCTGCTACATTTAGGGGAAGAAGGACTTGCTTTATTGATGTCATCAGCTGCACTGGTGGAAATCATAGTAGCTGGAACAATCTGGCCAACACCGTAGGACAGTTCTGAGGCTGAAATAGCAGTCAGTCAATTAAGGTCTCAATGTCCTGGTCTCTGTCCGGGAATGATGGTGGTGAGCCTGCAGCAGGTCAAAATGGTACCTTTGACAAGTTCAGTGCACCTGCAGAGCCACGCCAATGTCAAACAGGGTATCATCATCATCATCATTTATTGGGTTTGTATGATGCCCACTCTCAAGAGACTCAGGGTGGCTTACAGATAAAAAGGGAAGGGGGATACAAAAAAATTAAAAACAACATTAAAATACCACAACATTCATAACTTAGGATGGGGCTGGATAAATTAACAGCCCCAGGCCTGCCGGAACAGCCAGGTCTTGGTCGCTTTGTGGAAGGCCGGAAGGGTAGTAAGGGTCCGGATCTCCATGGGAAGATCGTCCCATAGGGCTGGAGCAGCTACAGAGAAGGCCCTCCCCCGGGGAGTCACCAGCCGACATTGACCGGCAGATGGAATCCGGAGGAGGCCTAGTCTTTGAGATCTTATGGGTCTCTGGGAGGTAAATGGCAGAAGGCAGTCTCTCAGATAGCCAGGTCCTATACCATGTAGGGCTTTAAAAGTAACGACTAGCACCTTGAAGCGTGTCCGGAGACCAATGGGAAGCCAGTGCAGCTCGCGGAGGATAGGTGTAATGTGGGTGTACCTAGGCGCACCCACAATCGCTTGCGCGGCTGCATTCTGGACTAACTGAAGTCTTCGAACACTCTTCAAGGGCAGCCCCATGTAGAGCGTGTTACAGTAATCCAGTCTTGAGGTGACAAGGGCATGAGTGACCATCCGAAGGCCTCCCGGTCCAGATAGGGTCGCAATTGGTGCACCAGGCGAACCTGGGCAAAGGCCCCCCTGGTCACAGCTGACAAATGATGTTCTAGCATCAGCTGCAGATCCAAGAGGACTCCCAGATTGCGAGCCCTCTCTGAAGGGCATATAGTTTCACACACACCCCAGGTTAAGAGATGGAATAGCTGGACCATTCTTGGGAGGGAGCATCAATAGCCACTCAGTCTTTGACAAAACCAAAACCAGGTTTTGTCAAAATTGAGGATAATCTGTTTAAACAAATAAGAGATCAAAGCTTAATGCATATAAAGAGGATATATAATGTACTAATACAGATGGATTCGGAAACGGAATTGATTAAAGACTGTATGATAAAATGGGCTCAAAATATTGAGGAACCAATAATGCTGGACATGTGGGAAAGAATATGGGTAAGAAATGTGAAATTTACACAAGCACAAAATTTGAGAGAAAATTTTTATAAGATGTTTTATAGATGGCATTTAGATCCCAAAAAGCTCGCTTCTATGTATCCGAATGTACAGCCTAAATGTTGGAGATGTGGTTCTCTTGATGCTACATATTTTCATATATGGTGGACATGTCGAAAGGTTAAGGCATTTTGGATAAAAATGTGGTGGATCATGCAAAATATCTTCAAAAGAAGGATAAAATTCACCCCTCAGTTATTTCTACTAGGTATATGTACTGACTTTACAGCGGTAGAGACTAATTTGGTTCTGTACTTAATAACGGCAGCAAGACTGTTGGTGGCGCAATACTGGAAGAAGGAAGACGTGCCTACAATTCAAGAATGGACTTTGAAAGTTACAAACTTAGCCAAGATGGCAAAAATTTCAGCATATCTTAAAGATCACTCAAACGAGAGATATAAACGAGACTGGAAAAAATGGATTGACTATACACAAAGCAAATATGGGACTAAGAAACTCCAGATAGCCTATGCTTAAGATTAGCAATAAGTTAAACTGTTTAAAGTTTGGGTAACAGTAAGAAGCTGAGTCCAACGTAGAGATCTTATCGACTTTTTTTTTCTTTAATCTCCTTTGTTTTAAGATATTTTAAACTGTGTTTGTTAAAAAGCTATACTGTGTACGGGCTCTGGGAAGTCGGGGGGAGGGAAGGGAGGTGGGGTTTTAGGGGGAGGGGGGAGGGGGGAAATATAATATGTGCTAGATCCTAAAGCACATGATTGCATTCGTATACTGTGGCTCTTTAATGTTAGTGTAAAAATAGGACAAGCTGAATATATTGATAGACAATAGAAATACACCGAAGGGAGAAGTAGAGCGAAAGAAAAAAGAGGGGTAGAGAGGGTGGGTGAGAGGAGGAGAAGGAAGGGAGGGAATGTATTGGGAGAGAGGAGTGATAGAGGGGGAGGGGAAGTAGGAAGTAGAGGGGAATGTTGGAAGGAAGAACAAAAGTTAGAGGGGGGTGAAAGAGGGTGTATGATGGGTCAAGGTGGTATATTGGGTTTGTGTTTTGGGGGGTATTGTCTATAAAAGGGAGGGCTGTGTTTATTATTCAATGTTATATGCCCTGGTTATGCACAGTATACATGTGATTGTATGGAATGAAATGGAAATAAACATTTTTTTAAAAAAAAAAATAGCCACTCAGTCTTATCGGGATTGAGTGCAAGCTTGTTCATTCCCATCCAGACCCTGACAGCCTCCAGGCACAGATACAGTTGAGTATCGTCCGCGTATTGGTGGTATTTGATCCTGTGCCGGTGTACGATCTCACCCAGTGGCTTCATGTAGATGTTAAATAGGAGGGGGGACAGGACCGAACCATGCGGCACCCCATAATTGAGGGGCCTAGGGGTCGATCTCTGCCCTCCAACCAACACCGACTGCGACCTGTCTGAGAGGTAGGAGGAGAACCACCGTAGAACGGTGCCTCCCACTCCCACCTCTGGCAACCGTCGCAGAAGGATACCATGGTCGATGGTATCGAAGGCCACTGAGAGGTCAAGAAGCACAAGGATAGAGGAGTGACCTCTATCCCTGGCTCGCCAGAGATCATTAATCAGGGTATGGCCAGTTCAAAGCCAAAAACCCTGTAGCCGCTTGAAACCAGTCCTTTTGGGGAGGGGAGAACTTGCCTGGAGACCCAGAGCAATAAATACTCCTCCCAGTAGCAATCTGCAGAAGGAGACTGGCAGTGGCATTTCAAATGGCCAAAATTCTTTTTCACGCCTTTTTTAAACTTCAAAATGGACGCCGCATGGCTCAGAACGGCACTGGGGACTGCCTGCCAGTCGGAAAAAACTTTAGGAGCCTCCGGAGCTATTACAAGACCTCCGATGGCATTTTGGGGCCCCCTAGCTTGCTACCTGGCCCCAGGCTTGCCAGCAGCCGCTGAGCAAGCCCCCGCAGTGGTGCCTCAACCACGTGGTCATGGTAGGCAGCCTCGTTCCAAGCATCCTGCTCCACGCGAAGAAGCTGACAGGAAAAAACTTTCAAACTAATAGGAAAACTTTCAAGACTATTACAAAAACAATAAAAAGGCTACACTAATCTATTTGAAGAGTCCAACCTGCTACTCAAGGACTGGAGCTCCCCAACTGCATCCTTTTGGGGTGACTGAGTTTTTAAAACTGGGCCTCTAAAGGGAGCAGGAGACAAACTTTGAACTCAGTCCTTGGGCAGCAAGCTGAAGGTAACCCATGCTTGGACACTCCAAGCAGCGCCTAGTAGAATATGGCCTCTTTTTTTTTCATTTTTAGATTTGGGAGCTTTTTGAAATCGATAGCATTGTTCAAGATAACAAAATGGCATCCAGAACTTGAAAATATACTATATATGTTTTCAAAATGCAATATTTACTAGCGCTCTAATTTCAGCCAAAAATTGTTGGAAAGTAAATATCTCAGTAAAAGTAAGAATGAATAATCCTTGTAAACAAAGCACTATTCATTTCTGAGAAATACAGTTTTTAAAAGATGTCCTTTGCCTTCAATTCATTCCAAATACCAACCATTTAGTTTTCTTTTTTTCAGTAAAAGAGTTTCTTAGCAGATAAGATTTTATAATGCATGGGGAAGTGTCCTTAACACCAGAACCACTGAAATTTGCCCAGTGACCTATACACTGATAAGAACTACTCTGTTTTGCTACTGAGAAACAGACATTATTAAATGAGTAACTGCAGAGTTTATTTACTAGGATTTTTGGCCCTGACTGTTAAGCAGCAGAAGTATATGATCCAGCTGGATACTATCTAATTATTTATATAATATAAAGAATAGTTTTAGTGAACTCTAAAAATAGAGGAATATTATATTATAAAAGCTGACTTTAAAAGAGGTTATTTACTTCGATAAACATTTTCTGATACGCACAGAAGAGTTCAGTGACTACCAAAGTTAACAAGATGTTGAACCTTGAACTTCTGCCCTGCCTTGCATTACAGAATGAATTCAAATGAAGCCTCTTCCTCCCCCCTCCCCCCAGTGTGTGTGTGGTGTAAGAAAATTATCCAATTGAATACCTAACAGGAATTGTATTGGTTATATTGATTACCATTTGAAGGGAAATACTTTATGGTTATTGGTGTCCTCCCAATATTTTCCATAGAAGCTTTCCTTTCTTAAGGAGAAAAATTATAGACTTGGTCAACATAGCTGTCTCTCTCATTTTTCTTATATCTTCTCAAGCCATTACATCATCAGATTGTAATTTTTTAAAAAAATGATTTATGTAATTTTGGCATCCTTTTTCCTAATACATACAATTTGTGGAAGAATGAAACAGGATTCAAAGAAGAATCCACCAGAAATTGCAAGTTGGAGGGGAAGGGGAGGGAGAGAGGAGAGGAGAAAAGAGAAGAGAACAAAAGTCCTTCATTATGAAATTATGTTTAGTTCAGTAGGCATAAATAATCTTTTTACTTTTAGATTATTCCACTGCAATATTCAAATTAAGGAACAAGTCATCTAAACATATTTAAAATATAAAAATATAAATTTCAAGAAACTAGTGTTAACATTTGCAGTATTACACTGAAAAAGTTTTCAGTGTGTTTACCAAATGAGTAATGGTACCTGCCAAAAAGAATCTAAAGAATTCTGATCCATTTGTTCTCTTATAGGATGCCTCAGGGAAACTCAAAATAGAACTGATGTATACTGAGTTCCAATCCTTTAACAATTTTGTTAAGCCTATCCGAATTAGAAATAAAGCAAATGTCATTTTCAATTTGCACTGGTATCTCAATTTCAAAGATCCTAAATATGAAGCTGTAAAAGCTTCTTGATAGTTTCATGTTTTCCAAAGGGGGCAATCCAAAGTCTGATTCTGATCTGTACAACCTATCCATGAATTATTGAGAAATAAACACCCAGCAATTATAATAGGTGACCCAGGAAATCATGGTTATTGTTAGAAGATTACATCATTACAGCCTACATTCCAAAACATTTTTGGAAACCATGGGATTTGTTGCAGCCAGTGTTCATAAACTTTGTTCACACTCACGTAATCATAAATTCGGTGGTGACCATTATGACTTTGCAAGAAATACAAACATCTGAGGTAGCTCTAATGCTCCATGAAATTTAACTCATTTTATCTTCTTTGATAAGACCTTTTGTATTGATACTAAAAATACAAAATAGATGCAATAGTCCTAATGGATTATTAAATGTACAATGATATTTTCTTTTGAAAGCACAATTTCATAAGGTTATCTTGTCTATCTTCTATATCGACAAAGATGTCAAAATAAAAATTTGCAAACAAAACTCATCCCTACAGTGCCCCAACCATATTCTATATCTGATCATAATATAAAAATCAACAAGATTAAAACCATGGGAGCAAAAATGGTAATGTTATTTCTTCAAAATTCCAATCACAATTATACAAAACCAATGCAGAGAATTTGACAAGATGTAATTAAAAATTGTCTGTTGTCATGCAACAGACAAAAATTTGCATGGCATGGTAATTAAATGCACTTTTCCCCCCAGGAGATATAAGCCACATTAAAACAGATGTCTATGCTGAAGCAGTTCCTGTATGCAAAAAATTAAAGGTAGCTCAGGAAGTTAAAATAAGTTTTAAATAGTGAGTTATAATATATTATTAATTGTATGTATGTATGTATGTATGTATGTATGTATGTATGTATGTATGTATGCAAGGATTATATTCCAAATGTCAACATTGGAGAGGCTTTGTTAATTCATAAATTTGAATACTAAAACTAGCAACTATCATACAGAACTAAAAACTTAAAAAATATTTGGTTTGCACTGCCTTAGATTAAAGGCTGTCAGAAAACACAAATTCAGAGAGATAATTAGGAGATGATGTGTATTTTTCCAAAGGGCAATGAAACTTTAGTGATATTTTGGGTGGTGGAATATGGATTCTTGTACATAAATTGCTCTGAAGTAGCACATTTGTATAATGAGAAATAAAACTTTTATAATGACTGCCCCAACAGCCATACTAAGAACCCACATTTTATCCTGAAACTAAACAAGGTCATTCTTAAGCACTGCTTTTTCTTATATTTTTCATATAAGAAAATATGGATAGTCAAACCAGGCTGCACAACAATGGAGACAAACACAATAGAAGATGAAGCGAGGGAGGAGGAAACAGCATCTTTAATTAATGGAAAGTCTACAGAGTTTTATGTTGTGGCTTTACAGGATATTGATATCTTATTCTACTATTTATGTTCACAAGAAATGGTCCCAAGGTCACACACAAAAACTAGGCAGATCTCTGCACACACTGCCAGGGTTGCCATCTTGACTTATTTGACCACACCCCATCAATATCCCTGAATTATTTAAAGATTATAAGATAAGATATTTTTATTATCACTTTTCTGTGTACACAATAGCATACATTAAAATGAAATTCTGATGCCCCTCTCAAAAGAATACATACATACACATACATACACATACACACTCATACATACATACAAATACATATATACATACATATATGTATGTGGTGCAAATTTGCAAACAACTAAATGCTATGTTCGATATTTGTAAATTGAGTTTATATGACAATAACAGATGTGGTTACTGCATTAACTTTTCTTTACTTATGTTCATATTGGGAAATGAGAGAGGACAAATCTGGGACATTTGGAGTTGAACTTCAATAAGTGGTAAGTATAGGTTCCAATGTATTTATAGGACTATTTTCTCAAATTTTGAAACTGCAATAGGACTATACATCAAATCATGCCAAATATAAAATGCTGTTTTGTGAATTTACCATATTTGGAGGTAAAGCTACTATCCTTGCTTGTGGAGGGTTCTTCTTCAGTCCCCAAGCCCTAGCTTGATAATTTTTCTAATCATCCTAAGCAACCAGCCCATGATATCTAGTATTTCCTACTACAGCACAGAATGGGACAACTTGCTATGGCCAACTCACTGCAGACAACTGGTCACAACCAAATCGTCATGGCCAACTCACAGCGGCCAATTTACCATAGCCAACTCTGTGAGACAACTTGCCACAGGACAATTTAACAATTCAATTCAATTATTTAAAATAAAAAGAAAATAATTTACATTTTTGTCATTCACATTTCATTTTGTACCCCCTTTTGCATCCTTTCTTTAATTATTCTATTCCACCATTTCTTTGATATTACTGTAACTCTTATCCCATTGCTAGTTGTCCTGTGGTGAGTTGGCTGTGGCAAGTTGTCCTATGGTGGGTTAGTTGCAGCAAATGGCCGTGAGTTGGCCATGATAAGTTGGCTCTGGTGAGTAGGCCATGGCGAATTGTCACAGACCCACTACAGTAGCTCTTTAACCTCCACTACTATTCAGCATGTGCATGGTTCTCCTGAGCTCCATTTTCACTGACAGAGGGATGTCATGGCTGAAAACAGGGTTCGGGGGGGAGGGCACATATTCTAACATTAATTGAGATAAAATATCCAAAAATCTGACAGAATTTAACTATTAAAGACAAATGTTAACAACAAAGCCAACTGTCAAAATCAAGCTAAAATTCGTACCACACTTCCACTAAACAATCATAGTCAAAACCGAAATAGTTCTGCCAAGAAATTAACATTTGTAATAGATCTCAACAGTGAAAAAGCAAATCAAACAACATTTATCTCAACTACCCTACCAATATAAAAATGAAAAAAGCAAATAATTCAAAAGGCAAAGACCTTTGACAAATATTAAAGCAGTACAATTAGGAAAAACTGTTAACTATAACCTACAATAGAACCTTATTCTGCTTGAGATAAAACCACTCTCTTCATTTCTGATTATGGTTTCCATTGTTTGCCTATCAGTATGTGATTTATATTAATAATGTGCATTTATGGTTAATAAATTGTCAGATTTCACTTCAAAATTGTCATAGCAGAAATCAATAGCTGCAATTTTAAGAAATATGAGCAACATTTAAGAAAAAATGCAAACACTATGGAATTTTCACCCCTATTTTCTTTATATTTTATTTAATATACAAAATATCTGTGTTTATACCTGAAAGGAATAGCAAATGCAGAGGTGGGATTCAAGTAATTTAATAACTGGTTCACTTAGTGACTAGTTGGGTGGACGTGGCTTAGTCATGTGACTAAGTCGGTGTGGCCAACTTGACATCACTCACAGCAAGGTGGGGTGGCACAGGCAGACCATTCTCCTTCCCCCCCCCCCACTCACAGCCTCTTTTTGCCAGCATGCACCAGGCAGGATTGGCAGGCATTAGATTCTTGCAGGTGGGTTTCACGACAAAAGAGGGAAAAAGATAGAGTCAAATGCAGACAGTTTTTCTCTTAGCGTTCTGTGGAACATCATTTGAAAAGCTCCAGAATAACATATAGGGCCCCATGCAATCTATGAACTTTAGCCTGTGTAATTTCGTTATACAATTTCGTTGTATTTAAGTACAATGACAATAAAGATTATACTTGTACTTTTAGACTTCCTTTGCTTTTTTTGTTAGATCCTAATTTCTTTCAATATTAACATAAGGAGATAAAATAAACATATATTCAACTCCGTTAGACATTTTCATTTATATTTTTATGTAAATGGGCATAAAACTATCTTATGTAAAAGGACAACTGATAATTAATAAAAAATAACTATCATTCATAATTCTGATTATTATTTCTGTAACACAAAACATTTTAAATTTTGTTTAAAAGATTACTGTTAAAGAAAATATCTTCCAGTTCCTTTACTATTTCTTCTTCCTTTCTCATTGCAAAAAGTATGTGTATAAATACAAAACTTTTTAGATTTTGTTCAGGGAAAAGAAGATTACTATTGAAGAAAATATCTTTAGATTCCCTTCTCTATTTCTTCTTCCTTTCTCTTTGTCAAAACTATGTGTATAAATACAAAAGAAGGGAGGGCTATCTATCACCAAGCATCAAGGCAAAAAAAAAATGTATCACTACTTCCTCAGAGATTCTGAGAACATTAGACACTAGAGGAAATTCAACTGTCTAAATATCTCAAAGGAGATTCCCACATGAAAATTCAGGTTACAAAATGTCACAGATACTGACAAATGGGTTTCCCTAGCTTCAAATAACTAATGGAGCTTTTCACAAATTTGCATATTAGCTGTCACTATATGAAATTGGTATACATCAAGGACATTAAGTAGGGCAAAGCAAAAGTGTAGTAGTCTTGGACACTATTTTTAATCCTTACATCTTGTTGAATATGTTGGGGTTGCAGAGAGAGCAGAGAAAGAAAAAGAAATACAGGGATAATATTTTAGGCTTCAGGATTTCTCAGAGATCATTATTAATTAATTAATGAGCCACAGTAATACAGTGGTTAGAATGCACTATTACAGGCTACTTCTGCTGACTTTCGGCTGCTTGCAATTTGGCAGTTCAAATCTCACCAGGCTGAAGGTTGACTCAGCCTTCCATCCTTCCAAGATCAGTAAAAGGATGACCCAGATTGTTGGGGGCAATACACTGACTCTGTAAACTGGTTAGACAGAGCTGTAAAACACTGTAAAGTGGTATATAAGTTGAAATGCTATTGCTACCTTCTCTAGAAAACAGGAATTTAAGTAAACACCATTATTGCCACAACTGAATTCTATCGTTTACAGAACTGTAAATAAGATTTCAGAAAATAATCCAAACTTGTGACTAAATTATTTTCATGTGTATTAATGTGACCTCATCATCATTCTTGTAACTATCCAAAAAAACAGCAATGGGAAAACAAAGTTACCTGTTGATCACAACTTCATTTTTTCTACAAATTAGCACAAATTCTCTCATATGTTCCTGTAATTTCTGCAGCCAGCCACTATTAAATTGTACGGTATCTTTTCTTGGAAGAAAAAGTGACCTTTGAATTTGAATTTCTAGTAGGCAAGATTTCTTCTAGGCAAAGGTTTATAATGTTATTTCTTCTTGAACAGAGTTCATAGGAATATACTAAAGAGAATAAAATATTCTGATGGTACTTGACCTTTCTCTTGCAGTATTTTGAAACAAAGCCCCTGTGACTAAATGGTGCCAAGCTGTGAGAGTTCTTGAACATCTGTTGAACAGTCTTAAGTCCTATTCACTGCAGAGAGAATCTGACTGTTGAACACATAGTTGGCTCTTTCTATTTAAAATTAAAATCACATAAATGGCTCCTTCTCTCCCTTTATCTTTCAGAAGCACAGAACAATGCACCTGCTGATTTCTAGAGAATTTCTTACATAAACATTCACTTTAAACCATATAAAATATTTTTAATTGAAATGAAACTTCTCAGACAATTGCTTCGTTTCATTTCCTTAATGCTTCACTTCCTATACATTCTTTCCCTTGATTTAATCTAAAATATTCATTGTTTGAGTTTTAAAAATAAAACAAAGATACAATACATCAGAAATTGGATTGAAAATTAGCAATGCAGATGATCTGTTAATAAGGCCATAGATCTGTCAGTCTGTTTCAGTGAACGATATAGCATATCCAACCCAACAAACAGGAAAACATAATGCAGGGTTTTTTGCTTGCTAAGAGCAAATTTAGGAGCAAGAGGGTTCTAAACCCTATATATAATCTTATAGTCTTAACACATCAGGTAAAAAAGCATGCTATGAAATGTGTTTCAAGATATAGTATTTATGTTATGCAAATTATTTTCTCACCTTCAAACAAATCTGAACACAAACAAGATTAAAATACTTGTGCTAACCTTTTTAAACAACTAATTATAAATCAATCCACTGATTTAACTGAACTTACTTCCCTATAATGAAGATAATTGAAGAATAAGTCAATTCTATGTATGTACACACATTATCATTTCTGTATTATTATTATTATACAATTGTATCACAGCGGCCATTTGTTTCGCCGGATTTGGCATTGGTTACAAGTCGGGCCCACCCAAGGGCCTAGGACGTCGTAACGTATTTTCGTAATATGCGTGCAGATCCAAGCAGTGCGGCTTTTTGCATTTGACTGATGGTGATTTTGTCAATTTTTAACTGTTTTAAATGTAATTCCAGGGCTTTTGGAATAGCACCCTGTGTGCCAATTACCACTGGAATTACCACTGCTGGTTTGTGTCATAGTCGTTGAATTTCAATTTTTAAGTCCTGGTATTTTGCGATTTTCTCGGCGACCCTGCTATCACCTGGTATTGCGATGTCTATGATTGTGACCTTATTTTTCTCAACCAGTGTGATGTCTGGTGTATTATGCACCAGTATTTTGTCCGTTTGTATACAGAAATCCCACAAGATCTTGACCATCTGATTTTCGGTGACTTTTTCAGGCTGATGTTTCCACCAATTTGTTGCTGTTTTAATATTATAATTTTTGCACAAATTCCAATGGATCATTTGTGGTACTGAACTGTGCCGCAATTTATAATCAGTCTGTGCAATTTTTTTACAGCAGCTGAGTATGTGATCAACAGTTTCATCAGCTTCTTTGCAAAGTCTGCATTTGGCATCATCAGAGAATTTTTCGATTTTGGCCCTAATGGCATTTGTGCAGATAGCTTGTTCTTGCGCAGCCAGGATTAGTGACTCTGTTTCTTTCTTTAATGTACCTGTTGTTAACCATAACCAAGTTTGTTCACTGTCCACATTATCTTTTATTTTTTCCAGAAATTGGCCATGCAGTGCAGAGTAGTCCGTTCGTGCAGAAATTGCCCGCCCCGGCTGAGTGAATTGGGATCGCCTGCGGCCGCGAGGAGTCCATTTGTGCAGGGGTCCTCGCGGCCGCAGGCGATCCCAATTAAATTCACTCTGTGCGGGCGGCAGGCGCTGCGGCCACGAGGAGCTGCCTCTTCGTGAATGGGATCGCCGCCTCCGAGAGCATGGGCGCAGCGGCTGCCGCCCGCACAGAACGTCGTGCGGGGGTCCCGCCGCCCGGAAAGTTATGGAAGGTTATCTGCGGGCGGCGTCCGTTCGTGATAGGGATCGATCGCCGGGGCAGCCTCTCGCTTCCGGAACTTCCTCTCTCACTTCCGGGGGTCCGGCCGCCCGGCATAAGCCCCTGAACTGCCGCGGAATCCGTTCGTGAATCAAAATGGATCCGCGCGGCAGGAGGAGAGGTTGGGGCGCTGCCAGCTGCCCGCAGACAATTTTCTCTCGCTTTCGGGGGTCCCGCCGCCTGGCAAAAGCCCCTGAACCACCGCGGAATCCGTTCGTGAATCAAAATGGATCCGCGCGGCCAGCTGCCCGCAGACAATTTTCTCTCGCTTTCGGGGGTCCCGCCGCCTGGCAAAAGCCCCTGAATCGCGTGAAAGTTATCTGCTGGCGGCGTCCGTTCGTGATTGGGATCCATCGCCGCCTCCGAGAGGGTATACAGAACACTATTTACCTAAATGTGCATATATACAGTTTAGTATTTTAGCATTTATTTTTGAAAAAAATCAAACTCCTAAATCATGGTGTATAGCTTATTGCTCCTATCTTGGACATATTTTTTCTGATCAAACATTTGTGTTTACTGGGGTGGTGCATAAAGCTGAAAAGAGTTATTGTTTGTAATTTTTCTACATTATTTTGCTGTTAAAGAAGAGTTTTCTTCTTGGGGATAGATATTGATGGAGATTTCTTGTGCCATTAGGAATTGTTGCAAAGAAAAGATAAAGAATCTTATGGTGTGATATTGGTGAATTTTTTTAAAAAATAGTCTGTGTTGTCTTTCTGTCCCAAATAGTTAAATATAATTTCATTATGAACATCTGCAGGGTTTATGGGATTCCCATAATATGGGAGATTCATGCCTTTGTAGGTCATATTTGCCCATTTGTGGTTTTCTGTCTCATCTGTGAAATTCACAACCTTTTATTTGTTATGTTCTGAATTTTTCTCTTTTTAGAAAGTGATAAGAAATCTACCTGCAATTTAATCTTGACCAGGCATCCTGACTTTTAAGAAGTCACTGACATGCCAGTTTTAAAATTGTTTTTTTTCTTGATAGTTAAGGTCAAAAATTTAAACTTGCTGTCAAAACTTTGAGCAGGGTGTGAGATTGTTGATGTCCATTTTACTGTCTTTCAATAACTGTATAATGTTCCAATCAAGCCTCAAATTAAGATGTTACCAACTAGTATGTGAACTACTGGAAAGATTGTGTGCCTGTAGAGTTAAGAGTAAGAGTTTCATTTCATGCATCAGAAGGCTGTATAGTGTAGAGAGAAAAATATGTTCAAAACATTACAGTTGTATGTGTTAGCCGCCTGAATCTATATTACTGTCTTTGTTTTAAAAATTTTCTCTCAGGATCCCAAAATGGTATTTGTTTGTATGGGTTATATTTATCAATATGTATTGCATTAAATATTGAAATCTAAGTATTCACTGCTACTGTGGATTCTCACAATTGTTTGATGGGATTTCAACATAGGCTGGCAAATTTGAATTTTGAGTACCCTTGATTGGGTCTGACCCTCTGGACTCCAAGGAGAGATTTTAAGAAACACTGATTTCTTTTGCCAGGTAATATGTAATAGGTTGCCACTGCAAGTGTATTTGAAAAAGATAGCTTACTCTATGGTGTTGTTTTTTTATTTTTATACTGGAATTCTTCATGAAAAAATCCAAAAGGATTTACAAAAGAATAATAAAATATCTCTTCAAGAAAACAATAAAACTAACAGTGTCAGTGAAGATAATATAGAAAAGCAAGCCATAATTCATTTTTAAAAAGCAGTCTAAGAGGGAGGTTGTCCTGAAGCACATGTTACTCTAGAATTGCCTTGGGTGAACAGGCTTGATTTCAGCTGTTCAAACAAACCAATGTGTAAAAAACAGCTACACATTTCCTAATTTATTATTAAATAATTTGTATTCTATCAGGGGCTTTCAGCAGTTTACAGCAACAAAAATGCCAAATAAAATTATATTATTATAAAATCATTGTAACAATTCCACAAAAACAATAAAAAGAAAATCCAGTGATAAAACCATATTAAATCCCAATGGCTCTAGATTCTAGAAGACAGAATAATTTGTACAGCCTTCCTGAATGGACAGCAGGTTAGGGCTCCCTGCTCTGGAGGAGGTTTCCAAAGGATGGGCACAAGCTGAGACCTTCCTCCTGAGAAAGCCCTACCTTTGTCATGAATGGGATTACTAGCAGGGCCTCCCCAGAAGATATTTAAAGCTCTGGTAAGATAGCTTTGAGGGGGGTGGTCTTTAAATATTTGGACTTAAGCTGATTTTGGAAAATCTGTAAATTTTAAAGCACAAAACTGCTATTGGCTTGTTTCCAGATGAGTCATTTACTGTAAGGAGTATAGGCTCAATGTATTTTAAAATAATATTTTATTTATTGTGCATATGATTTTTTAAAATAGTGGTATTCTGTGTTGATTCTTTTTTTAAATTGTCTTAGACTATTTAAAAAAAGATTCTATCCAAAATAAATTGAAACAAGCCATTTTAAAAATTTCTATGCACAATACTTTGAAATGGACTCAGGAGTCATGATTGACACTGAGTGAATTTGCACTTTTAATAATCAGGAAGATACAATGGCATTGAAAAAAGTGACTGATGACCATTTTTCACACTTAGCGACCATTTTCACACTTAGCGACCGTTGTGGCATCCTCATGGTTACGCGATCAAAATGTTGATGTTTGGCAACAGATTCGTATTTCTGATGGTTGCTAAGTGAGGAGTCTCGAGGAGGGGGAAAACATTTAGTGACCAAAGTTACAATGGCATTGAAAAAAGTGACTGATGACCATTTTTCACACTTAGCGACCGTTGCAGCATCCTCATGGTCACGTGATCAAAATTTTGTTTGGCAACAGATTCGTATTTATGCTGGTTTCAGTGTCCTGGGGTGACCTTTTGACAAAAAAAAATTTTTTTAATCAAGCCGCCCCCCCCCCCCCCCCGGTCAAGGGTGTCCCTCTTTTCCAATCTGAAAATCTGGTCACCTTATACAATGGTGCATTTTTCCATGCCAAACTGCATTGAAATATCGGCGCTGAATACTCGGACTGTGTTTGTCAATGATTGGATTTCTATTTCTGACTTTCCATAGAGTTTCAAATCATCCATATATAATAAACGAGAATTTTTTTCACCTTCTTTGGCTGTTTGGTAGGCTAATTTCATTTTTTAAAAGATTACTGATAGTGGGATCATCGCGATGATGAAGAGAAGAGGTGAAAGTGAATCACCCTGGAAAATTCTTCGTTTGATATTAACCATT
Source organism: Thamnophis elegans (assembly GCF_009769535.1). NCBI lineage: Eukaryota > Metazoa > Chordata > Lepidosauria > Squamata > Natricidae > Thamnophis > Thamnophis elegans. The sequence goes on along the minus strand of NC_045558.1, from coordinate 50,413,334 downwards.
CCATAGTTCTCATTCCCTACTGCCAACTCAGTTCTCCATTGTTTCATCGCCTTCTCAGTAAAGGATGTAATATTTTTGCTAATGCCAGTTGTTTCTAAGCATTTTATGATCCAACTATGTGGCAATGAGTCGAATGCCTTTTTGTAATCAATCCAGACCATATTCAAGTTCGTTTTTCTGTTCTTACAATTTTCTAATAGCATTTTATCAATTAGGAGCTGATCTTTTGTGCCCCTGCTCCTTCTTTTGTTGCCTTTTTGCTCTACTGGCAAGATGTTATTTGTTTCCAAATAATCCATGATGTTATCTGCAACCATGCCTGTGAGTAATTTGAAGGTTGTTGGCAAGCATGTTATTGGTCTGTAGTTTTCAGGTATTGTTCCTTTAGTTGCATCCTTCTGAATCAAGTATGTTTTTTCCAGTTGTCAACCACTCATCAATTTGACCATTTTGTAAAATTTCATTCAGTTGCCTTGCCAATATTGCATGTAAACCGGTCAGATATTTGAGCCAGAAACCATGCAATTGGTCATTTCCAGGTGATGTCCAATTCTTTAATTTTTTCACTCGATTTTTGACCATCTCAGTTGTTATTTCTAATACTTGCATTTGCTTGTTGCCAATGCTTTTTTCAAAGTCATGTTGTTGTTGTTGTTGTTGTTGTTATGTTAATTTTTGGTGAGATTCACAGCCTTTGGGGCTAGTTGGTAGCTCAACAGCTCGAGTCCTAACCAAATTAAAATTTCCAAATAGTGAGGTAGCCTTTTAGGTATTGCTCCAAGGGCTCCAATTACAATCGGGACAACAAACAATTTCTTTTTCCACAGTCACTCAACTTCAATTTGCAAGTCCCGGTACTTTGTGATTTTTTCTTGCTGTTTATCTTCAATTTGTGCATCTCCAGCTATTGCAATGTCAATGAACCATACTTTTTTCTTTTCAACTATTGTTATGTCAGGTGTGTTGTGGGCCAAGTGCCTGTCAGTCTGAATTCTGGAATCCCACAAGATCTTGACTTTCTCATTCTCTAAAATCTTCTCAACTTGATGGTCCCAGTGGTTTTTGCTGTACTCAAATCCAAACTTTTGGCACAATTTCCAGTGAATGATCTTAGCAACGCGGTTATGGCATTGCAGGTAGTCAGGTTGTGAAATTTTGCTGCACCCACTGATCAAGTGGTCCACTGTCTTGTCTTTCTCATTACAGAGGCGACATTAGCTATTGGTGGTAACATGCTGAATTTTTGCCTTCATGCTGTTTGTGGCTAAGGCTTGTTCTGGAGCTGCCAAAATAAAGCCTTCTGTTTCTTTTTTCAGAGCTCCTGATCTTAACCGGTTCCAAGTTAGCTTTTGGTCAGATTTACCTTCAATACTTTTCAAGTATTGGCTATGCATAGCTTTGTTTTTCCAATTTTCAGCTCGCTTCTCAATTACTTCTTTCTTATATTCAGCTTTTGACTTTGTTGTCTTTAAAAGGCCTCCTTTATTTACTTCCTTAATCATTGGTTCTTCACTTTTCTGGATGTATTAATTCAAGCTGTGTTTTTCTTCTTCCACAGTCTGTTTTATTTGTAGGAGTCCTCTACCACCCCTCTGCTCTTGGTAGATACAATCGGTAAACATCACTTTTAGGGTGCAAAGCGTGATTCATTGTCATAAGCTTTCTTGCTTTTCTGTCCAAATTGTACAACTCCATCTGGGTCCAGTCAATTATTCCTGCAGAGTATCAAATCACAGGTATAGCCCAGGTATTTATGGCTTTTATGATGTTTCCTCCACTCAATTTGAACTTTAATATCTTACGAATTTGTCGAATGTACTTGGCTGAAGTTAATTCCTTGACTTTATTATGCATTAAGTCAGAGGCCTCTAAAATCCCCAAGTACTTGTAGCCTTCTTCTGGTTTTACTGCCTTTATCATTTCTTCATTATCAAGTTCTATTCCATCATCGTATATGACATTGCCTGCTTTGGTTGCCATTGTTCCACATTTGTCAATTTCAAACTGCATTCCAATGTCTTGGCTAAATTCTTTTGTGCTTTCAATTAATAAATTCAGTTAGCTTTTGTTTTACCAAACAGCTTCAAATCATCCATGTATACCAAGTGCGAAATTTTCAGTCCTTTCTTTGCAAGTTCGTAGCCATAGTTCATCTTCTTCAAAATGATTGTCAGTGGTAGCATTGAGAGTATAAAAAGTAGGGGTGAAAGGGAATCGCCCTGGAAAATGCCTTGTTTAATTTCAACTTCACTCAGTATTTCTTCATTAGCTATAAGCTTCATTTTTCAGAGGTTCATTGAAGTTTCCATGAATTTTTGTATGTTGCTGCTGATGCCAAAGATTTTCAGGCATTTCTTGATCCAGCTATGGGGAACTGAATCAAATGCTTTCTTATAGTCTATCCAAGGCATGAACAGGTTAGTTCGTCTTTTCTTTGAATTCTTTAGGATTAGTTTGTCAATAAGCAGTTGGTCCTTTGTTCCTCTTGAATGTTTGCAGCATCCTTTCTGTTCTACAGG